>NW_015386794.1:267974-274304 GCF_001527695.2 Protobothrops mucrosquamatus
CCGTGAGAAACGATCCAAATGTATTACAGTGTATTACCATGTGTAGTCCCTTTGTTCCTGAAAAAAGGGTAGTATAAAACTGAAGTCTAATCCCGCCCTCCTTGTTCAGAATTGCCTATCTCCATTATGCTTCTGAACCTGCACAAATAAACCTCTCTGCTAAACCCCTCTGGAATTCGTAAGAGTTCTTTCGTTTTCCACAAGAATTTAAATTATTAATTAAAGCTTTACAAAGCCTTTTTTGTAATATTACATCCTTGAGAAACAGGTGGCATTCATGACTAGATGGTCTTGGTGTTTTCAGATTTGTCAATCCAAAGGTTTCTAATAGCTGAAAAGTAATTAATTGTCAATTTCCCAATGTGGTTAGAGCAATATGACTATACTCTTCTGTCCCAGGGCTCAAAACCTGCCAGAAACTGCTCTTTTGTAGTCTTCTCATGAAGAACCACTTTTGGGAGCACTTATAGGTGATATATTAACCTTTCTTTGTCCAAAGAGGTTCAAAAAGTCAGCCTACTCACCAGTTTTTCTTTCTTCACCACCATCACCACTTTTTGAAGGTGAAAAGTTTTGGGAGGAGTATTAAGGGATATAGGCCACATGATCAGGAAGGTTTTGGTGTGTTTGAGCAACGTGGTGGAACTAAGGTAACATACAACTGACAATCTTTGCTGGCATGGCGAGTTTCTAGCTGTTTCAGAACTGTTGGTGAGACCATTAAAAGTCGTTGGCGCTGTTTGAAATTGTTCTGCCAGCAGCAAGATCTGACTGCTGGCCCAGCGATGGATTCTATTGCAAATCAGGGCTGTTTCCAAAGGAGGCAGAGGAGGAGAGGTCCCGGGGCTTACAGAGCGAAGGAACTGGATGAGGCTGTCGGCAGGCCCAGAGGAAGAGAGAGAGGCTTTTGGAGGAGTTGGTGGCAGTGGCAGCGTGCTCCAGGGGCGAAAAGAAGCAAGACCTCTTTAAGGAAAAGGTGGAAGAGACAGGATCAGAAAAAGGAAAGGAGGCAAGGTTGTCATGCAGGAATACAAGCTAATTTGAGGGCTAATCCACATGGAGCTCCGTTTCCATCTGTCCTGTTTGCCATCATTCGCTCCCTAGAGACTAAAATGGACGATCTGAAACTTGAGCTGGCCACGAACAAGGAGTGTATATTGGAGGTGGTGACCCTTTGAGAGCTGTATGCAACGAAATTGGTGTACATTCAAAGTGACAATAAAATTATTACTATTATTATTATCAGCTCCATTTTTTATTGAGCCATCTCTCTTCCTCTGGAAGTTTCAAGCACTTGCACCTTTCAACACCTTTCTCTATTGTCATCCCTATATGGAACAAATTTCCTATATTTTCACAGAAGCAGCTCCTTTTTTATTATTTCCTCTCAGCCTTATCCTTTCTAGGCAGGATCTGTTGAGTTGATAAGCACTTTTAAATAACTCACACAGGTTTTTTTTTCCAAAAGTGTTATGATTCATATCTAGGAGTGCCTGCTAGTATTCTTGATCATCAACAAGTTCTCACATTTGAGAAGCTGGTGAATAATCCAATACTGGACCTGTTCTTTTTCTCACAAGAAAAGGTTCTATTAAATCCCAGAAGAATGAAGAAAAGGCTCATCAGTGATTTTTTTTTCCTTTGATTTATATTCCAACTTTCTGCTCCAGAAAATACTTAAGGCAACTAAAAAAATGTTCAAAACCAAACCTAACCACACCAAAGAACCTACAGAATTGAAATGTAAACACTAAAATTAATGCTATCATTATGTAACAGCCAAAAACCCTTGGGAAAGAGATATTTAGATTTTCAGATTTAGATTTTTTTTTCTAAATTCTGAGCAAGTGTGAGCTACATTCAACTCCCAGTGGAGTATAATTGGTTGCCTGGGAGCAATGCAGGAAAAAGCCTCTGACATGGAAGCTATTTCATAAGATCTCCTCCTAAAGATTTTAACATCCAGACAGGAGAAATAATTCCTTAGATAGGTCCTAAGACATTTAGGACTTTAATGTACCAACACATTACATTGTGCCTAATAAATAATTGGCATCTAGTACAGATTTTTCAGTACAAGCATCATGTGATTTCTATAGCTTACACTAATTAGCAGTGAAGCTGATGCATTTTGTTCCCACTGCCACTTCTTTCAACACTTTCAAGCATTTTTCTGTCATAAAAAGAGACAAGGTTAGTCTGACATGACTTTTTCTCTACAAACTCATGCTGGCTCCTGAAAGCCACTGAAAAACAGGGCCTATTAAATGGTCCAAGGAACATCACAATCAGTGATACTGAACGCTGTCAAAAGATCCAGGAGGGCCAAATTCCTCCCATCTGCTTTGCAATATAGGTCTCCCACCAAGGAACCAAAGTAGTCTCTGTACCATGTCCCAGTTGGAAGCCTAATTGAAGTAGGTCCAAGTAATCAATATCATTCAGATGCCTCCAGAGCTGTGATGTTTCCAGATGGAGGATACTTTCATCCCCCAATGTTTAGCTTAGTAATCTAATGGCTGGATTTACACAAACTGTTTTATTGAATGAAACTCAGTAAGGAGGGCAGTTTTAGCATCGAACCCGCCCAAGATAATTGTATATTTTCAATGGCTGTCTAAATTGGACATATTGTGCAAATGCGATCAATAACCCAAATTCTAGAAGTTATTCAATTGGCAACACATATTGAACTAAATAAAAAATGTGACGGTTTGAAACAGTCTTTCTTGTACAACCCAGCATATTCTAAACATTATTTTTAATGTTATACATACAGTTCCAGTTTAGAGCTATAGGTGAAAGCAAAGATGAACAAAACGATAAATCTTTGCTAGATTGCTGATTTACAGTCAGCAAGAATTATAAAAATAGCAAAATTAAAACAACTCCCTGTTTTCAACTTATATTACTCAAATCAATCATCTAACTTAGAATAGCCAAGATTGGATTTTTTTTATTTATTTATTTATTTTGGGTAGAAGAGAATGAGCTCCATTTAGCTTTAATACTCAAAGCACAATCCTGGGCTTAAAATGCTTTAAATCTAAGTTCACATTACATTCCAATCAGGTTCTAATTAAACAGGACATAGATCCTGCAGATCTGACAACTATCCATTCCTAACACAACATTAACCTAAATGAAGATATTGTACTATTGTACAATGGCTTGCTTAATCATTTTCTGATCACTTAGTTAAGAGTTTTATTTTTTTCAAATGTATTCCTTCACATTTTATGGAACAGCTTTTTTGTTAACTACCTTCCTAAGTACCTGTACAGAGGACACCATCCAAATTTACAGGGACAGTCTTTCTAGAGAGATACAACAATTAAGGAAAAACACTCTGCTTCCCTTGCACCCCACCTCCAAACTTCATGTATCAGAGAAAAACACTAAATACTCCTACCTAATATGAGTGAATATGATGGGTCACTTCTAATTGAAAGAGGTAGCCCTGAAGGTCCTAAGGATTCAAGTCTTTAAGGCTGTATAGTTTAAAACCAGCACTTTGAATTAGACTCAGAAATCTACTAGAGGACAATGAAACAACTATAAAACCAATGTCACACCACTGTAATAATTCTGACCTGCAATCAAGCAGGCTGCTGCATTATGTACCAGTTGTAATTTCCAAGTAGCCTGCAAAGGCACTATTATGTGCTGAACAGACACTTCCTTATTTTCTAAAGGGGTGGTCTGGCAAACAGAAATAGGGTACAAATAGTGTTTCTGAGACTGGTCATTTGCCACATGTCAACTATTTTGAATTTATTCCCCGCAAATTTCAGATGCAAAATACCAACATGTGATGTTTTGCTATCAGAAATTAATCTTATTTAAAGTACTGAGAGAGCCTCAGGAAAATTTCCTTTCTCCCAAAATGAGAAGTTCTTTGCTCTTGAACTTAGAGCATTGCAGAATGAAACAGAGCAAGGCTTTTTTTCTGGGCTAATTAATATTTTAATAAGTAATAGCCTTATTAGTGGAAAACAGTTGGGTTACTTTTCTAATTCAAGTTATTTATTTTAAGCAGTTTCTTTTTTATTGTGCACTCTCTGTGTAGGTTGGCAAAACCTAAAATTCAAAATTAAGTTTCAGAATTTAATGTCAAACAGGAAAAGCCAGGAAAGTATTACTAGGCAAAAATCCATGTTTATTTTTACAGAGCAGAAATAGTTCTAATCTTCCTGTCCACAAAGATCCTTACCCAGATAATGTAGGTTCTTGCTGGCTTGCCGGTCCAAGTAGAAACTGGAAGATTGTAGAAAAAGTGATGAGAGGTTAAATAACACAAAACCTATGATCAGCAATTTATCATTGTTGGCATCTCTACATTTTAAGCTGTCTTCAGCAGCCCTTTTATACCTTTTCAGGAATTTGATTGGTACAGCTCATTTACCTTCAGATCAGCTTAATGGGTAGCTTTAAAATCTAAGAGAATCAGGCCTATATTGACAAAACTATTAGTAAAGAGAAAGGTAGTTGCAGAAATGCATTTTTTTTTAATTTAAGTTACATTCAGAGAAAGACTCAAAGAGCCTGGAGAATTTAAACAAATTGTAGGTTGCTTAACAGAGAGTCAAAGGGATTATATTGGAATAGATTACCACCTGCTAAATGTTTTAGAACATTCATTTATACCAAAATGAAAAAAAAAGTGTTAAATCTATAAACTAAACCAAGCAAATAAAAATAGCTGGATACATGCTTTACTGGATTTGCAGTTTTACTAGTCATAATATTATTTCACCTTTCCCTACAGTTTATTCATTCATTTATTTAAAAGATTTAAAGAGCAGAGACTCTGGGAGGCAAACAATGATTCAAAAGCACCATCACATCATATAGCCCTTGAAGGCCTGATTAAAACACACAAACACACTCCAAAATTTAGTATTTATTGAGGAGAATCATTATTTAAAAAGTGGATCTTTCTGTCAAAAGATGAAAAACATTGAAGTATGGCACAACACTGAATGAGTCTAAATGAAAGAGATTGTTTTCAAGTTCCATCGCAGCTCAGTTTGAAATCTCTGAGCAATACAGAATTTTCTTCTGTTGAGGGGGATGCTTCTTCTAATATTTCTGTTCCAGGTTGTAACCTTAATGGGAAGCATTAAATCTCATTTTTCTCAGCCACAAACATGTATTGAGTGGCCATCCCTGCCTAGGGATTAAAGATAGGGTTCCCTTGGCATGTTATCTTGAGATCCTAGAAGAAAGGCAAGATCAAAATTTCATGAATACGTATTTTTTTTTAAAAAAAAATGTAGCTTTTGTTTCATGGAAATTGCTATATTTTCTATATTGCTCTACCCATAGGGCATCTCTTTTGCAGCCAGAACCAAAGCAGAATTTCCTACAATAAAGTTGCAAGTATTATTTGCAAGTATTTACAAGCTATCAGGCATGTATTTTGAACTGACCTATGCTACAATTCCTGCTTTCAACAAGGTATACTGAGATGCCAATCTGCATTGGATTATTTCAGTAAAATCAGAGGCAGACTTCTTTTCTGTAGGGCCAATTTATATATGATTGTTTGGAGGCTGCAGGAGAGGTAGCAATGCTGTCACCAGAAGTGGGGAGCCAATGCTTTGGCCTTGTAGTGGGAGTATGGTGAACATTTTGAAATAAAATAGTTGCACCCAACCTGGTGCAGGTTTATCAAATCCATTTTTCTTGCTATTTTAAGGGGAAAAAATTGTGCCACTAAATGTCCATGTTTGACACTGAATATTAGCATCATGATGGGATGGGGGAGTCTAGACACTGCAGAAAGAGGAAGGAGGTGATACAGCATGAAAGCTACAGGTTTCCCACCCAGAATTAACTAATTATAAGGAACAGTTCCTGGAATTGGGCATGTCTAGTTTAATGAAGAGAAGGACAAGTGGGGACATGATAGCAGTGTTCCAATATCTCAGGGACTGCCACAAAGAAGAGGGAGTCAAGCTATTCTCCAAAGCCCCTGAAGGCAGGACAAGAAGCAACGGGTGGAAACTAATCAAGGAGAGAAGCAACCTAGAACTAAGGAGAAACTTCCTGACAGTTAGAACAATTAACCAGTGGAGCAACCTGCCTCCAGAAGCAGTGAATGTTCCAACACTGGAAGTTTTTAAGAAGAGACTGGACAGCCATTTGTCCGAAATGGTATAGGGTTTCCTGCCTGAGCAGGGGATTGGACTAGATGACCTCCAAGGCCACTTCCAACTTTATTATTATATTATTATTATTATTATTATTATTATTATTATTATTATTATTATTATTATTATTATTATTATTATTATTATTATTATTATTATTATTATTATTATTATT
>NW_015386794.1:274735-354954 GCF_001527695.2 Protobothrops mucrosquamatus
AGGTCAGGCCCGCTTGCTGGAAAAGCCATGTCTTGAGGGCACGGCGGAAGGTAAGGAGATCCGGAATCGTCCGGATCTCGGGGGGTAGTTCGTTCCAGAGGGTGGGGGCACCCACAGAGAAGGCCCTCCCCCTGGGGGTCACCAGCCGACATTGTTTGGCCGACGGCACCCTGAGGAGACCCACTCTGTGGGAGCGTACAGGTCTATGGGAGGGAATCTGTGGCAGAAGGCGGTCTCGGAGGTAACCAGGTCCGATGCCATGAAGCGCTTTAAAGGTGGTAACTAACACCTTAAAGCGCACTCGGAAGACCACTGGCAACCAGTGCAGCTCGCGCAGAAGCGGTGTTACATGGGAGCGACGAGTCCCTCCTAACACCGCCCGCGCGGCCGCATTCTGGACCAGTTGAAGTCTCCGGGTGCTCCTCAAAGGGAGCCCCATGTAGAGAGCATTACAGTAGTCCAGGCGGGAGGTGACGAGAGCTTGAGTGACTGTGCGCAAAGCGTCCCGGTCCAGAAATGGACGCAACTGGTAAATCAGGCAGACCTGATAGAACGCCCCCCTGGTCACGGCCGACAAATGATCTTCCAATGTCAGCCGTGGATCCAGGAGGACACCCAAGTTGCGGGCCCTCTCTGAGGGGGCCAAAATTTCGCCCCCTATAGTCAGCGATGGAGTCAGCTGACTATGCCGAGGCGCCGGCAACCACAGCCACTCGGTCTTGGAAGGGTTGAGCCTGAGTCTGTTCCTCCCCATCCAGACCCAGATGATAGAAAGAGAAATAGATTATAAGATATAGATGATAGGAAAGAGAGAAAGATACAGATGATAAGATATATATACATATTAGATAGAAATAGATATAGAAAATAGATGATAGAAAGAGATAGGTAGAAATAGATGATAAGATATAGATAAATGATATAGATATATATAGAGAGACAGACAGATACAGACAGACATGATAGATATAGATCAGGGGTCTTCAAACGTGGCCCTTTTATGACTTGTAGACATCAACTCCCAGAATTCCTTAGCCAGGCATGTGTGCCTGGCTGAGGAATTCTGGGAGTTGAAGTCCACCAGTCATCAAAGGGCCAAGTTGGAAGAGCCCTGGTATAGATGATAGACAGACATGCTTCTCAACCACAAGCTGCCGTTTTCCTCCTGGATGTTTCCCTTCTGGTTTTGGCCAAGCTCCTTTGCCCACACAAGACGAACTTGCCTTTCTTCTTCCATCTCCTCCCCATGGAGCCTCGATGGTTCTGTTCATTCGAGGGGGGGATGCCTTCATTCCTGATGCTCCCCGGCTGGTCTCATTTCAGAGGGTGTTTTCCACGCGAGGGTAGCAGGAACGCGTAGTGTTTCCCGGGCGCGGAGGCGGGCAGCAGAACTCGGCCTCTGTGCCTGGTTCTCATGGCGGGCCTCCCTCTGCTTCTGCCCCCTTTAGGCCAGCCCGCTGGCACAAAGCCAAGAAGGTCCAGCTGACCCCCGGGCAGACGGAGGTGAAGATCGACCTCCCCTTGCCCATCGTGGCCTCCAACGTGATGATCGAGTTTGCCGATTTCTACGAGAACTACCAGGCCTCCACGGAAACCTTGCAGTGCCCCCGATGCAGCGCCTCCGTGCCCGCCAACCCGGGGGTCTGCGGGAACTGCGGGGAGAACGTCTACCAGTGCCACAAGTGCCGGTGGGTCAGCCTAGCCCCTTTCCTTCCTTCCTTCCTCCCTCCCCCTCCCCCAGGGAGCCTCGGGGGACCCTCTTCCCCACAGCCACAGAAATCTTTGCTGTTGAGCTGGGCCTCGCTTTCCAAAGTCCCACGCCCGGCCCTGGAAGGAGGTTTGGGTTTCCCACATCCGAGGCATCTCTTTTGGGGAGCGAGGATGAGATTTCAGCAGACACACACCTACATACACACCCCTTGTTGCTGATTCCCAGGTCGATCAACTACGACGAGAAGGACCCCTTCCTTTGCAACGCCTGCGGCTTCTGCAAATACGCCCGCTTCGACTTCATGCTGTTTGCCAAACCGTGCTGCGCGGTGGACCCCATCGAGAACGAAGAGGACCGGAAGAAGGTCAGGGGCAGCAGGAGGAGGAGAAAGAGGAGGAGGTGGAAGGGGGGGAGGAGGAAGGGGGGAGGAGGAATAAGAGGAGGAAGAGGAGAAGAAGGAAAAGGAGGAAGAGGAAGAAGAGGAGGAGGAAGAGGAGAAGGAAAAGGAGGAAGAGAAAGAAGGAAGAGGAGAAGGAGGAGTAAGGGAGAGGAGGAGGAAGAGGAGGAAGAAAACGAAGAGGAGAAGGAGGAAGAGGAAGAAGAGAAAGGAAGAGGAAGAGGAGAAGGAGGAGGAGGAAGAAGAGAAGAAGGAAAAGGAGGAAGAGGAAGAGAAGGAGGAGGAAGAGGAGAAGGAGGAAGAGGAGGAGGTGGAAGGGGAGGAGGAATGAGGAGGAAGAGGAGAAGGAGGAAGAGGAGGAGGAGGAGGTGGAAGGGGAGGAGGAAGAGGAGAAGAAGGAAAAGGAGAAGGAAGAGGAGGAGGAAAAAGAACAGAAAGGAGGAAGAGGAGAAGGGAGAAAAGGAAGAGAAGGAGAGGAAAGAGGAGGAGGAGGAGGAGACCTGCCTTTTGGGGAGGAGGGAGATTTTGTGGCCTCACTTCCCCCAGGAAACCACCTTTGTCCCCCTTTAGAGAGTCTATTCTACCCACCCATCCCCCAATGCTTTACAAGTATTCCTCGACTTACAACTGCTTGTTTAGCGACCCAAGTGATAACAGCCCTGAGACAAGGGACTTACGATCGTTTTTCACAGTTACAACCTTTGCAGCCTCCCCACAGTCCCGGGATCTAAATCCAGACGCCAGGCAACCGGTTCATACTTAACGACCGTTGCTATGTCCCAGGGTCACGTGACCCCCCCATTTGCCACCTTCGAGGGGGGGTAGCCAGGTTCGCTTAACCCAACCGGGTTACTAACTGATCGGCTGCCGCGATTCGCTTTTAACGCCCGTGCCAAGCAAAGTCGTCAAATGGGGTCAAACTCACTTCACCAGCGTCTCACTTAGCAGCGGAAATGTTGGGGTCCCCGTAAATCGAGGACTATTTCAGGAACTCCAAAAATAGAGTTCCACTCTCCATCTTAGCCCCTTGGGGGGCTTTCCCTGTTACCGGAAGCTCGGGGGTCGTGCTCAAACTGGGAGCGTGCCACTGCCTGGGTTGGGTGGGAGGAAGAGCGTGGCCTGCTGGACGTTGCCGGACGTTGGAGCGAGGTAGAGAGGCTCCCTTCACTGCCTGGGAGCAGAGCGCTGCTTGATCCCCAAGCTTATTATCTAGAGCAGGGGTCTCCAACCTTGGCAACTGTAAGACTTGTGGACTTCAACTCCCAGAATTCCTCAGCCAGCAAAGCTGGCTGAGGAATTCTGGCAGTTGAAGTCCACAAGGCTTAAAGTTGCCAAGGTTGGGAAGACCCCTGACGTAGAGACCTGTTTCATACGGAGGCTGGCAGGAATGTTGCTGTCCCAGAGGCCTCGGGAGCCCAGGGTTGTGTAGTTAAACACATACATAACCGGGGTGCTGCGTCGTTTTCCCCCGCCAGGCGGTGACCAACATCAACACCCTCCTGGNGAGACTGGACAGCCATTTGTCCGAAATGGTATAGGGTTTCCTGCCTGAGCAGGGGATTGGACTAGATGACCTCCAAGGCCACTTCCAACTTTATTATTATATTATTATTATTATTATTATTATTATTATTATTATTATTATTATTATTATTATTATTATTATTATTATTATTATTATTATTATTATTATTATTATTATTATTTACTTCAAGTTAAAAAAATATATAATATCACTGCAGAGAACACATAAAAGCAACATCCTTAAAACAAGAGGAGGATAGGAATGTTTCATTCAAGAAACTAAAGTTCTGTTCACTGAAAACAGAAAAATAAAGCCTGTGTCAAGCAGAGTTTAGGGCAGTGGTGGCAAACTTATGGCAAACATGCCAGAGGCGGCAGTCAGAGCTCTCTCCATGGGCACATGCACTGTCACCCCCGCCCCACCTCCCCCCCACGCCCCCCTCCTCTCAGCAGCCCCCCCAGAGGAGAGTCACCCCTGGGCGCAGCCAGCGTGGAGCAGCGCAGCCAAGGACATGGCAGCTGGGCAGCAGGGACAAGACTCTGCCTTCACGGCCCATCACACACAGATGATGCTGCGGGGCATGGGCAAAGAGCGTGGCTGCCATGGCACTGCAGGGCCGCCTGGGCGATCTGCTGCACTGGGCCGTGGAAGTGGTGGGTGGCCCTGTGGGCGGGTGGGGCACGGGGTGGGGTGGGCAGGAGAGCGGGGTGGTTTTGGGGCACTCAGTCTCTAAAAGGTTCGCCATCACTGGTTTAGGGTTTATGTTTTTAGAATGCCAATAGTTAAAAGGAGCCTCTTAGATCTTCTTTCCTTCCCTCCCTCTGTCTCATACACACACACACAAAAAAAACCTGCACAAGAATATTAATCTAGAAGAAAGGAAAAGATAGATAAAATAAGTACAACTCTTCAGTCCTTTCACCTTACATACATATTTAGCCTTAATCACAGGATCCATTTTTGTCACTTTTTGTAACAAGCAGGTCTTAGTTTCACTAGTATTGAGCCCCAGAATTCATTTTCAATGGAAAAGCTGTGGGGTAAAAAACACAGCACAATGTCTTTAGAAAAACAGAAGGTCTTTCCATCAACACATTTCCACTCACTCAGGATTGAGGAGGTGCATTTGTAGGATAGTGACAAAACTACTTATGATGGTTTTACTGTCAGAATAAAAACTACTCTTTTTTGTTGGTTATTTTATTTAATACTGGGATACTTCTGAAAGCTTAATACTGCATCTCTGAAACAGTGATTTGCTTATTTTATGCTTCCATTTATCATAGTGTTGAAAACATTCTCTCAGGGAGCGACATTAGAATTCCTTTATATTCATATCACTTTTAAGATTAATATTGGAAGCCAAAACATGTCATGGGAAAATTAATTTCACGATTGATTTCAGCTTTCACAATATGTGTGTACTGTGCTCACTGCAAATCCCATCCCACAATCATGGAAATCTTTAATTCAGAGGGAAATAAGATGTCAAGATAGGTGAGCCTGGCCATAGCTGTAGTAAACCAGAGACACTGAGTAAAAAAATCTGGGATGGTTTCTCATATTCCAATTATGAGTAAACAAAGAGAGGAGAAGGTTGTTCTGAAAACACCAAATGAAATTCAGGGTATTTAAAACTCAGTTGAGTCAGAATGAAAATCTCATATACCTCTCACCCTATCTCTGATTCAAAGAAATCCACAAAACAGCTTCTGGGGCATAGTTTCAGAATCCAGAAGGAGGGACAAGCTGTGCTCTGCATCAAAGAGGTGGGGAAATTTTAAGATAGTAGTTTAGGTCCCACCTTGTGACCAACCATTTTGATGGGAAGAGGCAAATCAGAATAATTTTTTGATTAATTCTAATCATTTTGCCTGAGCTGCTGCTTTTTAGAAAGGGATATCATGAGAGGTGGTGGAGAGAGAGATTGGTGTATGACACTGCAAGCATCTGAGGAGGGAGGAGGTCCAGCAAAATGATGCCAGGAAAAAAAGAGGAGGGCAGGAAGACTGGCACCTTGATCTGCATCCATGGTCCGTTTTGCTCAAAGCATCATTGTAGAGAAACACCTCTTCCAGCTCTGACGAACCCTAAAGTTCTTTGTTTTATTAGCCATATATTCTGCCCATTCTTGTGCTCTTAAAAGTAGAGAAATATTCCATTCTTACAGATTGTATAATGGCCATGCAGTCTAGGCCACTGTGTTTCAGAGTATTGGAAGAAAGGAAAATCCAAGGACTTGGTTTAGGCATTGACAGAAGGCTTATTTCCATAGCTGTCATTAAAGGGGGCCAAAGAAAATAAAGAGCATTTTCTTCTCAGCAAGACTCCCTTGAAAGAAACATTTAATAATCAGAGCATCAGCAAATAAACACTTTCTCAGCCTCTTCTTCTCACTCCCTCTAGAATTCTGACTAACCATCAGGTCAGACATACTATCTGTCATTCTGCTTACCCAATTGAGAAGACAGTTCCTTTGCTTGCTTTTATTATAGTATGAGCAATGTCCTTAGGCCTAGGCAATGAAATTTCAAATGCTACAGCCATGAACTCTGTTTTCCTAACCGCTACTGAAGGGTTTCATGCTGTGTGCCCAGCTGGAATTGGGGAATCCTAATACAAAGAAAAAAGGAAAACAAGAGTAACCTTTTCACTGCAGCAACTATAGCTGAGCATCTTAGGCATTTTCTTTTCATCTCTGTCATTTTTAAATATTTCTCTTTTAAAGTTGCTTCTTGCCACATCACTCATTATGTGTAAATTCATGAACTCCACTGATCATTCAGAATTCCTGTTGATCTTCATTCCTAGTAGTATATATGTATGTATGTATGTATGTATGCATGCATGCATGCATGCATGCATGCATGCATATATATATTTCACTCAACTAGTTGCTTGTCACACAGAAGAATATTGGTTCCAACATTGTAGGCAAGATTTCTTAACAAAGTGAAATTGAAAAATGCTGTGATATTATAAGAGCAGGTGAGTTCAAAATGGCATGTAGATATCAATAGAAAATGTGATTGGAATTAATACCATATTTTTGGATAAACCTATTTTATTTCCCAGTTCATAAGTTTCAGATTTTAGTATTAAAAAGAATTAGACATTAAAAATCTTTTTTTATAAGTTTTATTGATTTTTTAAAATTACAATCTTTAAAGCTTAGTAAACAACACGTTGTCTGGGTTTACATATTAACATTAACTTCTTCAATATAAATCTATTCAGTACTGTACACTCCAGTATTTTTTCCTTGATCTTCCTTTCTTCACCATATTTTCCCTTTTCCCCTCATTAAACAATTACAATTCTTAGTACTATTGATATATACAAAATTAGATATAGACATCTTCATCATATTTTACTAATATTATGGAAATAAGAATAATATCAATTCATAAGTCAATATCCTGTTTTTGAGCTCTTATTAAAGTTTGATTTCCCATCAATATTTACAGTATCTTTATCAGTTATGATTTTCTCAATATTACTTACATTTATATAGCTAAAAAAATTTATTCATACAATCCTCCTCTTATTTTCAAATTTCCCATATCAAAAGAAGAAAAACAAAATGTTATTTTAATTCTAAATCATATCTTCCATTATAAAAATATAGTTATATCTAAGGGTCATCAGTTCTTTTAATCATATTCAGATAGGTATATTAAACAGATAGTGCCCCTCTGATAGATCAAATCCTCTGTTTTTTAAGTCTAACTCTCGCTTTCTTTCTTTGCCAAGTAGCTTTCCAGGCCAAGGCAATTAAATCGCCCCAACATTTTCTTTCTATTTTTGTGCAAGCTGCTTGGCATGAGAAAGACAATTTGGGTAGAGTATTTTGGGGGGGAACTCCTCCCATCCACATTCCCTAGACATTTCCCCTGCCCGCTCTATGTTCCATTTTCTAGAATTTTCTTCCTTGTCTTTTGTATTTTCATTGTTATAGGTAGGTCTTGCAGTATTTTATTTGTATATGTCAGTCCATATTTCTCTTCTCCTATCTACTCCATCTCTAGATCCATTTCTTCTGCTTCATCC
Organism: Protobothrops mucrosquamatus; assembly: GCF_001527695.2. Taxonomy (NCBI): domain Eukaryota; kingdom Metazoa; phylum Chordata; class Lepidosauria; order Squamata; family Viperidae; genus Protobothrops; species Protobothrops mucrosquamatus. Next base: position 282,419 of record NW_015386794.1, read on the forward strand.
TCTGATTTCTGGTTTATTTGTTCATACTTTGTAGTCATTGTCTGGGAGTTTTCCAGTTGTAGCTTCAATTTGGAGATTTGGTCCTTTATATCATCTAGGTTATTTTTAGCCTCATTATGGTTTCTTTTTATGTCCTCTTTTTGTACAACAATTGTTTGATGGATTTGTTGTAACATAGAGAGTATTTCCTTCTGAAAGGTATTTGTTTTTTCTTGAGGCATCATTCCTAGAAATTCTCTGGTATCACCAGTCTCAGTAAGAGTGGAACAAAATTTCCTCTAGTTTTCTGGTCTTTATATATAGCCTTTATAATCCAGTCCTCATAGCAATATTTTATAATAATCCTTTGTCTCAAGTATCCTGAAAATTATCAGTCAGGCAAGGTTGTAATCCACAATGTTCCAAGTGTTCAAAATGTTCAACCTCCCTGCAGCCAGACATATTCAAAAGTCAATTTTTTCTTTCTCTCCACTAGCTTTTAAAATTAAAAGTCCAAGCTCAGTAGGTATTTATAATCCAAGAAGGTCAGGATGATAAATATGCCAAAATATTTTTCTTTCTTGCCAGCTGTACCAAGCAGCCAAGGAACTAGTTATAGTGCTGTACTCAAATCCACCACTAGATGTCATTCAAAGTCCATTTTCCACTCTTAAAAAAGGGTTGATTTCTTATATTTCACCTCAATAATTTTTTTCAAAGAGAAAATCTTAACAATTATCTCAGTTCTCAGATTTATCAAAACTGTAGCTTTGTATTACTTTCACTTCAGTATTATTTCTGTTCTCCATAACAAATTTAAAATGCCGCTTCCGTTCACATCTGGAGGTTTTAGGCTTCTTGGGAGCCTTTCCCAGGAAATTCAGTTGTAAAATAGTAAAGAAAGGATCAATATTCTCACCCAGTCCAAACATGCTGTTTACAATGTGCTAATTAAAGCTTTGTTCTTCAGTTGTCAGCAGCTAATGGCCGGCAACAGAGGTGTGGCCAATCTTTACCCTGCCAGTTTAGAGGGCTTTCCTTGGATTGAAAGGAGAGACTGCCATCTCTCCATGATTGATAAGGCACCCCTCCTTCTTCATCACCTCTTCGGGGCAACTTTAGGCCCTTTTCAGGGCTCCCGGCAGGACTAAATCGGGCGTGAAAGGCAGAGCTCTGCCTTCCTACGTCCCATCTCGCCACGACGCAAAACCAGAAGTCCAGACATTAAGAATCTTCTACCATGAACAGTGTGGACTTGCTCTATTCCAATTGTTCAGCATATTTGTTAACCAGATATCCGTGAAGATTTTTTATTTCTATCCTACAAGCACAGCATTTAAATAGAAGTATTCTATCTAACAATAATCTTAAATTCACCGGAAAGAGACTTCTTAAATCTGCCAAGATAATTTTTTAAATGTATATACAATTGCCAAAATAAAATTGCAGCAGCCAAAGGAAAGTTCAAAATGCAAAATACATTGGCATGCTAAATTGTGATTATTTTTTTCCTGGCTCAGGTTTCTTTGATGTAGATAAAGCACTGGGGTCCCAAAATTGTAGACAGGTCATAGTGCAATAGAACAGTACACAAAAGTTTCCAGATATGTGTAGTATCTCTAATTGGAGTGGAAAAAGATTTCTCTTCCAAGCAACAGAAAGTTAAAATAAGTTAGCTTCCTTTGTAGGATGCACTTTACAAAATCTGTAATTCCCAGGCAACATGAATTTAGACAATAGCAGATGAGAAGGTATGGTGTACAAGTTTGCTTATTGCTCTTTCTTCAAATAGAAGGTGACATTATGAGCTAGATCAGGGGTCCCCAACCCCCAGTCCGTGGATCAGTATCAGTCCACAGCATTCCAGAAACTTGGTTGCTCAAACATGCAAAGCTCCATCTGTGGGATAAAGGCAGTACACGAAACCACGCCCTCTCTGGTCCACGGAAAAACCTCTCCACGGAACCAGTCCCTCGTGCCCAAAAGGTTGGGGGCTGCTGAGCTAGATAATATTTTGACTCAATGTTTAATGAAAGTCAAAGATTTTTGTTTAGCTATGATTGTCTGAGAAACTCATAATTACTTGGTTTTCCTATTATTTCTATAACTTTCCTATTACAATGCCAAAAGCAAACAAACCACATTATGACTTAGTATCATGTATGAATCAAGTCAATGCAGGGGCAATTTTTTTTAGACTGCAAATTATTCTGCTTATCTTATTCTCCATAAGACCCATAGCTCACCCTCAGTCATATGTTGAGTGCAGTCGTTAGAGTACAATGGTACACCTAATTATATCTTCAAGAAAGAATGGTGGTCAAAATCCAAAGTCTAAATGTCTTAACTTTTAGGTTTTATACAACTATTGTACTGTTTCTTGTATTTGGTCACTTCTTTTGTATTATTTTTAACCCTGCAGGTTACTGAAGCTGTGTAAATAAGTTTTGGATTTCTAGGATGATAAAACAAGTAAATAATAAGTAAATAAGCAAATAAGTAAAAGGATTCCATTAAAAGTCTAAATTTAAGACTGTTATTTCAGAAGGAAAGCCTTAAAAGCAGTAGCAATATCATACCCAGACATTATATATTTTACTTTCACTATTAAAAGGAAATTATCAGTGGTGGGATTCAAATATGTGAACAACCGGTTCTCTGTGTGGATGCCACTTCCAGAAATCCATTCTGGGCCTGGGCAACAAAAAATTAGCTACCGGTTTTGCCGAAGTGGTGTGAACTGGCTGAATCCCATCACTGGAAATTATGCAAATAACAAAATAAGAAAAGCAACATAAACAGAGTTCATCTGTTGACAAGAGGTGAGTGAAGCTATAGAAGAAACTGATGAGAACAGCAGAGAACAGAATTCAGCAGAGTGTAGTTAGAGACGGCAGCATGGATTTTTCTGAGCAGAAGATGTAGTAAAATCTTGGTCACGTTCACCAAGCTATTTATTGAAGACCAATGTATTATATTAAGTTGTACTATCATTCCTCACCAGTAGGACCAACCAACTGTTTGTGCTGTTTTGTACATGGCACTTGTATGTCAATTATGACCAACTCTATTTATTTTATTGAAGGATTGAAAATAATATTTTTCCACAGGTGCACCACATAGCTCAGAACATCAGCTTAAGGTGTTCTTATTACCAAGTCCACATTTATATCCAACATCCTTAGTCAAACATTAGGGGCCTAATAGGACCAATTATGAGATGTTTGTGTATATTAAAAATACAGTATTTTACAGTATTATTTACAAAAATACTATGGCTTCTGTGAGAAAATGAATAAAAACAGAGTTGAAATAACCTGAATGTGAAAGTATGCAATACTGAGTATGTAGATATAAGTTAAGTAATATAACTCAAGGTTTCCAGTATTTGTATGGTGTTTTAAAAAAAGTCTGAACTATGGGGAACAAAGAGCAAAAATTTGATTTTTAATACAGGAAGGCATACAGGTAGTCCTTGACTTATGACCACAATTGAGCCCAAATTTTCTGCTGCTCAGTGAGACAGTTGTTAAGTGAATTTTGCCACTTTTTACGACTTTTCTTGACACAGTCATTAAGTTAGTAACACAGTTGGTAAGTGAATCCGGTGACCAAGGGGATGCTGCAAAGGTCATAAGTGTGAAAAATGGTCATAAGACACTTTTTTCAGTGCTTTTGCAACTTCAAACGGTCACTAAACGAACTGTTGTAAGTCAAGGATAGTTGTATAGGATTTATCATTCAGTATATCATTAATGAAACCTGTGAATGTAACTTATGAGTGGAATGCAAGGATTGAAAGAATAGAATAGAAATGGGCCTGATAAAAGGGAAGGACTGTTATATGAAGACAGAACACACATGTGTATACATCCAGGAATTTGAGAATCCAGTAAAAATCGTTTGAGTAAGATAGACCGAAAGGGGGGAAAAACAGTGATATTATTGTATGTGTGGCTGGAGCCCGGGGTGGAAAGCTATTGACTGCCAAATCAAACAGGAGATATGAATAATGCCCCCAAGGACTAGATACAGAACTCTTATGAAGGGATTCATAGTAATAATTGGAGGCTTCAACAACACAAACATTTGTTTGAAAACAAACTCAGCCAAACTTGCAAAGTCCCCAACTTAAAATAAGCAATAAGATGGTTGGTGAGCACCTGGCTACTATATCATGAATGAGTTTGTCTTTAGAACCAGACTGATTAAATCAGAATCTTGAAGGACTGGCGGGTGTCACCTTGGGGCCCCCTTCATAGAACAGGCATCATGCCAGAATATTGAAGAAGGGCAAATGCAGTTTCTATCTTTGAAAATGAGAAGAAAGTTGACCCAGGTAACTAGGGATCAGATTTGATACTTCTCTGGAACACATTATTGAGTTCCATTATTGAGTTAGTTTGTGAGCATTAAAAAAGAATGCATTTTTGGGAGGAGTCAACATGAATTTATCAAGTAGAAACCATGCCAATCTATCAGGGATGTTTTAGCTGTGGATTCTGGCACCAGGCAGAGGGTTGGACTAAATTATCTGCAAGTGATGTTTCCCAACCTTTACCTTCTAATATTTTATGAAATTGTGGAATTCGTTGCTCACACAAGTGGAAGACATGAGATAACTCATGTTGATTTATCAGAAGGCTCCACGTTTTCCTTGGTATTTTTGTTACTGTCATTTTCAATGTGGAAACATATAAAAAACCTAAAACAGGGTTGTTCAATTTTTTTTAAAAAAAGATACCTCTTCCCAATCAGCACTGCCCCATATGAGGTCCTCAAGTGCTTAGAAATATTAACATCGTCCCCATCCTCACTCCTTTACACACACACACACACACATACACACACACAAACACAGAGAGGGGGGGAGAGAGAGAGAGAGAGAGAGAGAGAGAGAGAGAGAGAGAGAGAGAGAGAGAGAGAGAGACTGGATAAATATCTGAGAGTAGGTTCAGACAGAGAGATTCACTTTGGTAAGATTGTTTGTGAGCGTGCCAGAAAGCCTTTTGATTAACTATATGTCTAAACTATGAACTGACCTAAAATAATTCCTCTAGCATAATGCACCTTCTTATCATCAATAGTAATGATAGCAATCCAGTGCTGAGTAACTATTGAAGAGATTCATAAATATGTATACTAAGGCAGCTTTCTCACTCTATAGGGTATTTGTCTCCATGGCAACAAATGGCACCGTTTCTAATCTTCCATTTAAGCCCTGTATTGAAAATGACTTTTTTTTTTTTACTTTTGGGGGGGGTAATTAAAAATAGGCATGCGCATGCACACACAGACAGGAAGACACAAACTCTGTTAGGAATGCCTGTTTGTTCAAATATGTACAATCAGCACCCCACTGTGGCCAAAGTGAATAATTCCACCAGCTTCTAGAACTTGAGAGCTGGTTAGACTTTCTTCTCACACATTTCGGCTCAGATAATCATACAACCAACATGCATTTTATTCAGTTTTTATAAGAAAGGTAAATAACTGCTTCCTATAATAGGACTCACAGTTACCTAGAAGTGAGATCACAATTTCCTTTAATATAAGAAAATCGAGACTGCACTAGAACACTATTTCTTTTGCAACTGCCCTGCAAATAACGGCTACAAAAGAGTTACCCTTTGGGGTATGTTTTTGAAAATGCAAGAAAGTGAAAATGAAATGGCAATGAAAAAATTCTAGACCAGACTTTCACATTTTTTTTTTAATCCTAGAAATAATTTTCAGGTCTCAGGAACCCTCTGCATAAAAACTGCAACTACAAATACAAAATCTTCACAATACAATCCACTTCTAACCTACTGTGTATGTGGGAATGATCTTAAAAGACAGGAAGGAAAAACCACAGACTGGACAAGCAGCAAATGACAGAGATATCCCAGGCCATAGACACTGTTTCTCAACCTTGACAATTTTAAGGCATGTGGACTTCAACTCCCAGAATTCCACAGCCAGCATTGCTGGCTGTGGAATTCTGGGAGTTGAAGTCCACATGCCTCCCTAGCTTTCTGGAAAGTAAAAGTAAAGGAGGACAGAAATGCTTCTTGCAAGATTGTGTTAACGTAAGATTTCCGTAAAGATGGGACTACAGGTAGTCCTTGACTTACGACCACAATTGAGCCCAAAATTTTTGTTGCTAAGTGAGACAGTTAAGTGAATTTTGCCCCGTTTTATGACCTTTCCACAATTGTTAAGTGAATCACTGCAGTTGTTAAATAACACTGTTGTTAAATGAATATGGCTTCCCCGTTGAAGGTCGCAAAAGGTGACCAGGTGATCCCAGGATACTGTAACCATCATAAATATGAGTCAGTTGCCGAGGATCTGAATTTTCATCATGTGACCATAGAGATGCTGCTGCGGTCGGCAGTGAAAAATGGTCGTAAGTCATTTTTTTCAGTGCTGTCGTAACTTTGAACGGTCACTAAATGAACTGTTGTAAATTGAGGACTACTTCTATTTTGCCCCTTTGTATGGCCTTTCTTTCCACAGTTGTTAAGTGAATCACTGCAGAGGTTAAGTTAGGAACACTGATGTTAAGTGAATCTGGCTTCCCCATTGACTTGGTTGTGCTTTGTGACCTGAGTTAGCCCTTCGAGGTAGTTCAGTCTAAAATAGCTGGGAAAGGAACTTCTATCACATCCTGGAGAGCTGATACCAGTCAGCTCAATAATACTGAGCTCACTGGACCAATGTTGAGAAACAATGGCAATTTGCTAAAAAGATTCCAAATGCTTCACTTCCAGTTTTCTTTGAATTTCCTCCATTCCAATTCCTCTCTACCCTACTTTACAAGCAGAGGCTCTTAAGAGATTTTCTTTATTTGTGTAATGAATGGGTTTGTTTTGAATACAAGAGGTGCTGTAGTTCAGTGGCTTAATGACATTGGAGATGGTCTCTGTTCCTGTGGTTCGAGTCCTAACACTGGGTGTCAGGGTAAGCTCCCTCACTCGCCTCAGCTTCTGCCCATCTAGCAGTTCAAAACTATGTTCTATGCAAGTAGATAAATAGGTACCACTTTGGTGAGAAAGATGAGTTGGTGCTTGGTGCAATTTGATTCGAACTCTAAAAACTTTATTGCAGTCAAAACCCAGCAGAAGATAGCTCACAGAACAAGGGGAGGCATGGGAAGCGTTTCAGAAGGGACCCTCCCTAGTTTTCAGAGAGTAAAAGGAGACGAAGGAAAAAGTACTTCCAGACTTACAAGATTACATTAATATAACCTTATGTAGCGGGGAGAGAACAACGTCAATTGTGCAATCATGCCAATTGGCACTATCAGCTGAGCAGCATGGGTGTCTCGGGGCCCCTGATCACCATGCAGTATCTGACATTCTAGGCTCTTGAGGGCATCCTGAAGGCTAGAGAGTGAAGCAGAGCACATAGCTGATTGACACAGAGCACCAATCATCTGGACAGAGCAGCCAAACCCTGTACTCAGGTGATTGGCTGGGTGGGGCCCCCGATTGCCGCACAACACCCCACAGATGTCCCAAGTTCTCCTTGGTGGCATCCTGGGAGCTAGAGAGTGACAGGGATCACATGGTTGGCCTATAGCCCTCTCCGGCCACTCTGGGATGAAGTGTGTGTTCTTCAGGTAGAACCGATCTATGGAAACCTCGCCCTCAGTCTCTTCCCCTGTAACAGGCGGTATGACAGGGATGGCAGGACCTACTTGTCCCAAAACATCTGGTCCTTCAACCTCACTGGGAAGTCAGTAACATTCCGATCTCTTCATGGAGATTACCTCTGGGATTACCTCCATCCCGACATTTTCTCTTCTGGGGTCAGATTCAAGGACGAGATAAGGCCCTGGCTGCTCCCAGTCCAATCTGATGGATGCCAGCAAGCACGCCACCTCCCCTGGTTGTGGTACCCTCCTCACTCGCTCCAGTTTCCACGGCCGTCCCACACCTTCTGCAAGGGCCGAAATAGTTTCAAATAGATGTTAAACAGAAGGGGTGAGAACTCTACTCTACTCTACCCTGAGGCACCCTGCAAGTGAAGAGCCATGAGCTCAATCTGTTTCCCCCCCCCCCAGATCAAATTTATCAAATTCATCAAGTGATATGACATATAGTTAACTCCTCTACTCTTTACTATTTTTAAATCATGTGAATGAAAAAGAACGAAATAATAGATTGGGACAGTGGATTCCCACTGAATGTGAGGAAATATTTCCAGTTTGGGACTAAAACCAATTACCCAGAAATTAAAAAAGGCAAACAGATCTTAAAGATCCTGTTTCCATTTCTATCTTGGGTCTGGTCCTAACCCAGGAGCTGAAAGTATACATTAGTGCCTGAACTATCTAAAGCTAGCTACCTTTCTCAGTCCTAATGATTAAATCCTTCTGTTTATATGACAGCTATAAGAATAACAAGTCTGGTTCTTTACAGAATCCCCCATGACTTGTTAAATCAGGATTGAAAATGTCACTTTTGCTTATGATAAATGTCAGTGAAAATTTATGGAACATTGTAAGAAATTTTAAATCTTCCATATGCAAACATAAAAACAACACAAAGCATACAAATGTCAGAAGAAGCACTTAGCAGGAAGGGAGGGAGATTTTATTTTATTATTATTCAAAAACAATACATGTGTAGGTTGATGTATTTCTAACTTCTATGCATAAATAGTTCTTGTGGGAAAGAAAATCAATTCTATATCTCCCATTTAGCTACATTGTGGAAGCAATAGAGACATTGAAATTTCTACTGTATGTAAAAATGTGAAATATTTAAGTTTTAGTTTTATTTAATATTTATTTAAGTGATTTAAATAGCCAGCTCTGTTATCAAGGTGACCTCAAAGGCATACAAGATTGAAAGCAATAGTCTAACATCACTCCAAAAATCATTTTTAAAAAGTGTATATTGTATCATACACTTGGGATCAAAGAGCCATATCATTACAAAGCACTCACATGAGTTCATGGGTTCTTGGCCCAGTTGCCTGTGGGAACATTCAGATCTTTAAACCTTATGAAAGACCCAGCAAGTCAGGGTCATCTGGATCTCTGGGAGAATGCTCCTCCACAGGGCAGTGAAACAACAGAGAAGGCATGACTCCTAGGCCTCCCAAGATTATTTTATCTGATAGGACATAGACCAGGGGTAGGTAGGCAAACTTGGCTCTTTTATGACTCGTGGACTTCAACTCCCAGAATTCCTGAGCCAGCCATGCTGAGGGGAAAGGGAGAGGTTTCCAAGCTGAGCCATGCTGGCTCAGGAATTCTGGGAGTTGAAGTCCACGAGTCATAAAAGAGCCAAGATTGCCTACCCCTGACATAGACCATTCCAATTCTGCTAGTTTTGGCAGCAGAGACAAGTAGGCCTGCAAATAACCTGGCCCTGCACCAAACAGGCCTCTCTGAGCAATAACCAACAGCTTGAATTGCATCTAGAAGGCCACTGGGATCCAGAGCAGAGGTGTTACATGGGTGCATTGTGAAATACTCAGAATTGCCTGTGCTTTTGAATTCTGGACCAGCTGCAGCTACAAAAGCTCTTCAAGGGCACACTCCATATAAAGCACATTATAATAGTTCAAATAGGAGAATGATCTAGAAATTGGCACACGTTAAGCCTGTGAAACAGGTTATGGTTAGGGTTGCAAAGCATTGTAGTATAAGTCAAGGGTCCCCAACCCCTGGGCCATGGACCAATACCAGTCCACGGCATGCCAGCAACTGATCCGCACAAACAAGCAAAGCCCCATCAGTGAGATACAGGCAGCACACAAAACCACGCACCCTCCGGTCTGTGGAAAAACCTCTCTCCATAGAACCGGTCCCTAGTGCCGAAAAGGTTGGGGACCTCTGGTATAAGTAAACAAGGCATAGAGAATTGTTTTATCCACAGTGTAGTTTTTTTCTGGCCTATCGCACCACCTACCAATGCTTTTTAGCCATTGTTTATGGTGGTCTTTTTCAGTCAGAGACTGCTTATTCCTTATTTTCAGACTCTGAGGGTCACGAGAGGAGGAAGAAGCATGGCAATAAATAGGATGTCATCAAAGGAGGTACAGTGGACATCTTCCGCTTTATTTTTAAGAATTTGGGAGTTTAGAGAAAATAGGTACCTTGAAATCCAAGACCCTTGGTGGAGTTATTTCATTGGTTAAATTTTTTTATCATCAAATATTCCCACTGAAGATCATCATTTTGCCTCTGAATTTTTACAATGTCTGAAAGGTTCTAGAAGCTGCAAAAATGGATTTAGCCTATTGTAAGATTCTACCAGTGTTTCTCAACCTTGACCATTTTAAGGCATGTGGACTTCAACTCCCAGAATTCCACAGCCAGCATTGCTGGCTGTGGAATTCTGGGAGTTGAAGTCCACATGCCTTAAAATGGTTAAGGTTGAGAAACACTGTTCTAGACAATTGTGGATTATTCAATGAAATAGTTCTTTACAATGAAAGTAACCAAAATTGTGACTTAATGTGTAGTGTAATTAAATGACACCAGTCAGTGGTATTTCGATTTTACGGATTTTAATTATTTGAACTATCTTTCCTCCTCTTGCAGAAAGAACAATTGTAGTTCTATGAGTAAAGTCTAGCAATAATTAAAAGAACCCTCAGCACTTCTGTAACCTACAGCTTCAGCTATTTTTAAAGATATTTACTGTGTTTAAGGCAGTATAAATCCAACCCGTTCTTCTAGAGTAGATAACAAAAATCCCAGATAAGAATACCTGCCAGGTTATATTTTGAACCTCAGACAATTGTGAGTTTTGATACAATTCAATAAGCACAGTATTGACTGCCTATTCTTGCAGTTGTGTAGGAAGTAATAGATAAGAATTAATCCAGCCATTATCATCCACTTGGAAGCAGGAAGGCAGATTTACTGCAGATTAAGAGTTTTAGAAACTTCCAAGAAAGTAATTTCAGCATGAAATTTTCATGACCCCCCCCCCCATTCTATTCTTGTAATATACATTCACTGTGTCCTTGCTTGCACTGAAAAGTTGTTTTATAAAAAGTTCCAAAGCGCTCAAAAAAAATCTTATAGAAATCATTAAAAAATTATTTCAAAATGTATTTTAACGTCACGGTTTCAAGTGTCTTTGCTTGCAGGATTTCCATTAAATATTTATTCTTTTTATTAAATGAAACCTCTTACATAATTAGGAAGTATGCTTGCCACATTTCAAGACAGTTTTTAATTAAGCACTTCTTAAAATGTCAGTAGTTGAACAATAGCCTACACAAAATATTTAAGCCTTAAAGATTTAAGCTTTATCTGGTACAATAAAAAAGATTTTGGAAACTCAAATCATAGGAAATGAAGCAAAAGATGGTCAAAAAAGGGAAAATTTATTTTAAAAAACCATGTCCAAGAGTAGATAAAAAAATCAACAATTAAAAACATGTATCATACAAACTCTCCACAGATCAATAAAGTGTCCATCTAGATTTACATTGAACATTAACAATACAAACTAAAATTGGTAAAGGAATAATACAGCATGATACAATAAATTAACAAAAACCACAGTTTTGTAGATGTCCTGTCTTTCAAAGTTCACTCTCAGTTGCATTTGAGTTAGATTCAACAGTATACTCAGAATTCAGGTACAAAAAAGATTAAGAAATCAGTCATAAGAGAATTTGTATGCAGAGCTGGATGATTTTTCTGAGCAAATTGGCCTTCTGGACTACCATAAAGAAAATAAAATTATGCATTTTTTTAAAAAAAAATGCTTCATTTAGTTCATAAAGCTTGTTTGCTGCACCAATCTTAGGCCAAAGCAATCTATGTACTGTACATCAAATATAAAAACATTAAAAACATAAAATAACATAAAAACCATAAATACATAAAACTCGCCAGTTTCTATTAGCTTTATATATGGTGAGTTGGTTTGTTAAAAGGAAAAACAGGTATCAGCCATGATTTTAAGCAAAAACTAACGGTAATAGTAATTATATTGGAACAAAAATTCTGTATTAAAAACCTGTTCTTCGAAGTATAAATTCATAGTAAAAAAAATGAAAAGTATAATATGTAACAAAAGTGAAATGGAATTTACAGATTTCCATTACGACGCCATACAGTTCTCATGCCTCTTCCATAGTTTCCACTCTTCAAATTAAAGATACTGTCAATATTTATTAAATTATTATCTAATGCCATTTGCACCACTACTTAAACTACTTAAAATCTAACTAACCAGAAACTACACTGGTTTACAAAATTCCATGTGTAATCAGAGTTGATTTCTTTTTTCACCAAAAGTCACTTACACATTTTTTCCCCCAAACTAATGTTACTGTATGGTGTTTGCTCCATTGTAAGCCATTCTAGACCGTCAGCTGGTGGAAAGTCTCTCAGGTAGAACAGTAATCACAACATGCAAAATCCATCAGTTCAGGCATTATTTTCTTGGTAACAGTCCAAATGTTGCTGAATTACCGTGTTTCCCCGAAAGTTTGGGCTCTGAAGTAAGGACTAGGTTTTACCTTTGGGGAGGGCTTACTTTTTGCCGGTACCGGTACCAGTAGGCCTCAAGCACGCGGGGGTGAGGTGGGGCCTGTGCATGGAGTGGAGAAGCAACGCAGCGGCAAGAGCATGGTGGCGGACCAGTTGTCTTCCTCCGCCTGCCAGAGACCTGCCAAAGCCGTGCAGGATAAGGTTGCCATGTGGGGGGGTGGAGTTGCTTCCCTCTGCCTGCTGAAGTTGCGCAGAGTAAGGTTGCTGCCCCCGCCCAGATGCCCTCCTCCCCCAAGCGTGTTTTTACTAATCTGCCTTTCAGCTGCATTGCATTTCTCCATTCGCTTCTAAGCCTTCGCCACGTTTGTGGGACTACCGGTAAAAAAAAAAGGGCCATTTGCTACCCAAAAAAAAGGGCCATTTGCTACCTCCTGCCAATGCCACTGCCATGAGGCCGCGGAACAAGCCAGGTGGCAGTAAGGAACCAGTATAATGGCATGTGGGGAAGAAGTGGGGAAGATCTACCAGGCCTCATGGCAGCGGCACTGGGCACGTCAGAGGCAGCAAACGGCTTCGTCGTGCTAAAACTGGCGGTTTGCCGCCTCGCTCGTTGCGCCCAGTGCCGGGCAGCGGTAAGCAACTGGGATACTAGTACTGTGGGTCAGATCCCCCCTCCATCGGCTTCGCCTCATCACAGAGGTAGACTATCCATGCAAGCCCTTAAGTAGGGCTTACTTTTGGGGGGAGGGCATATATTAGGCCCACCCCCCAAAAAATCAGCTGGGGCTTACTTTCGGGGGCAGGTTTACTTTTGGGGAAACACGGTAGTCCACACTCTCAGAACTTCCCAGCTCTAATTCACATCTTCTTCATCTTCTTTTTGCTGCGTTGGTTGAAGACTGGTGAAGAGCTCATCAAACTATCAGGGGAATGAGAACCATAACTGCTTTCAGAACCATTTGGGCTCTGTGGCATCCCAGCTTCACTCATGCCTGACATTGGCTCTTCAAACACATCACCACCTAAGACTCCATGGTGTCCATGGACATTGCTTTCCTCATTCTCTTGTGGTTCCATTTTTACTGGGGCCAAGTTCCAAAGAGGAGAAGTGTTCACCTCACCACCTGGCACAGGGAGAGAGAGGGAGAGAGAGAGAAAGAGTGAAAAGGATTGAGGGAAGGAGGAAGGAAAGGTTTTCTCATCCATCAGTAAAAGATGCAAAACTGTAACTTCTCACAAATATGAGAGCTGGGAGAGAAAAAACTGCAATCAATGAACTGGTTAAATACGGTAACTAAAAAACACATTAAAAACAGAAAAGAATCATGCAAGTACTATTAATGTTTTCAGCATCTATTTTGCAGTAAGAAAATATTTTAATTTATTTAATGAATTCTGAACAGAGAGTAAATCCAGAGTATGATTAACTCATCAGGAAGCAATGGACTAGGTTAAATATTAATACTACCGAAGATGAGGAAATAAAATAAGATACCCCAGAACCCACTTAGGACTTAATGGTCCTAAAACACATGTACATTTTGTATCATTTTAATATACTAAATGAATGTATCTAAATAATGCAGTGCAGAGGATTACTTGCAACCATAAGCAAGGACCATCTAATGAAAACAAAGATCAAGAAAAAAAGAACTCCTACATGTTTAATAATTGTTTATCTACTATTGGATAATTACATTTAATTTAGTGCCAACATATTAACATCAAACAAAGAGTGATATACTCCCAAATGATCTAGGAATACTTGGCTGCACCATTTCCCTCAGAGTATATTTTTAAGGCATTGTAGAAAACACAGTGACAACTTTAGCAACCACACAGCTAGATTCTCTCCATGAAAATCTGTTCCTAATCTATTCCAAACTCAGACACTTACAGCTGTAAAGGTTTAGATCAGCAGTCCCCAACATTTCCAGCTTGGCCGCCAGGCCCGACATGGGGTGGTGGTGGTGAGTGACAGGCGCATGTGAGTGCAGCTCCATTTATGCAAGCATCGCACGCACACACCCCTCTCGTGCAAATGAAGCTTTGTGGGCAAGGGGAGGGTGGTTGTGCTTGTGAACAAAGCTCCACTCACATGAGCGGCAGGCACTTGCGCTCATGCACAAAGCTCCTCTCATGCATGTGAAGGGCGCTTGTACTCATGCGTCAAGATCCACTTGCACGAGTGGAGTGTGCTTGTGTGCCAAACTCCATTTGTGCAAATGGAGCTTCACGCACTGGTGCAAGCGCTCTCCACTCACACAAGTGGAGCTTCACGTGCAAGGACAAGCATCTTTAGCTTACGTGAGTGGACTTTCACAAGCGCAAGTTTGTCCATTTCTCTCATGACCCCATTTCGAACAGGCCATGGCCCAGTAGCGAGCCATGGCCCAGGGGTTGGGGACCCCTGGTTTAGACATCCCTGCTTAAATTAAAATTTTCAATGCATCTCTAAGGAAACAGAAGATGACATCATTTCTGCATCATACAGTATGGAACATAATGTATTTCTGCATATTTGCATGCGTGCTTGAATGCATATATGAATGTATGTATGAGTGTACTTGCTTAGACTGAAAATACAAATATTTATGACCATTTTTCACACTTACAATCACTGCAGCATTCCCATGGTCATATGATCAAAATTTGGGCATTTGGTAACTGGTATGTATTTATGACAATTGGGTCTCCTGGGATCATGTGATCACCTTTTGCAACCTTTTCATAAGCAAAGTCAATTGGAAAGCCAGTAACAACCATGTTACTAACTTAACAGCAGTCATTCCCTTAACGCAGACATGTCATACACAAGGCCCGGGGGCCAGATGTGGCCTGCAAAGTGGTTTCATGTGGCCCGCGAAGCCATCCTGGCCCAGGACGGCCGGGAGCCAATGTACAATTTTGTGGTGGCCATCTATGCTGAAACGCATTCAGTCTTAGCTCCACAAGGCCGTCTGAAAACAGCGAGGAACCAGCCCCTGCCGCGTCGGCCCCACCCCCTGGGTGCATGCTGGGGAGGTGTCACCCTTTGTGAGAAATGAAGAAATGCACCATTGCCTGGAAGTGGCCAGCAAATGGCCCTCACCTATTTCACATATCCGGCTTGATGGGCTCTGGGGGAGGGGTTTCGGCAGGCAGCAGGGCGCTCTCCTCACAGCGCCGAGAGGCTGAGCCGGGCGGCGCAAATCCCAAAAGAAATGCGAGGCCGCCCAGCTCCCAGCCTGCCCGGTTTCAGCAGGCAGCGGGGCGCTCTCCTCACAGCACCTAGAGCTGAGCCGGGTGGCGCGAATCTGATGAGAAGTGCAATACTGCCTAGCCCCCAGCCTGCCCAGTTTCAGCAGGCAGCAAGGTGCAAAGCTGGCGAGCTTCGCACCGCCTGGCTCAACCTTTCGGCGCTGTGAGGAAAGCGCCCCGCTGCCTGCCGAAACCGGGCAGGCTGGGGGCTAGGTGGCATCACGCTTCTTTTCAGATTTGCACCGCCTGGCTCAGCCTCTCGGCGCTGTCAGGAGAGTGCCTCGCTGCCTGCCGAAACCTGGCAGGCTGGGGGATGGACGGCATTGCGCAGGTAACGTTAACTCTCACGCTGCTCATGGCATCCCCTCCCCCAGAGCGCACCAAGCCAGATATGTGAAGTAGATAAGGGCCATGTGCTGGCCACTTCCAGGCGATGGTGCATTTCTTCATTCCTCACGAAGGGTGACACCTCCCCAGCTGCGTTTCTTGCCTGTTTTTCTCCCTCCCTCATCTCAAATATTTTCCCATCACTCTCTACTTAGGAAGGAAGGAAGGAAGGAAGGAAGGAAGGAAGGAAGGAAGGGAGGGAGGGAGGGAGGGAGGGAGGGAGGAAGGAAGGAAGGAAGGATCTGAAGGAAGTCCTTCCTTAGTTCTGCCCTGCTGCCCTTTCACCATCCCCTTGCCCCCTCTCCTGGCCTATCTTGGGGGTCTCCCATCCTATTGCTAAGGAAGCTTTGTATACAAAGCCGGGTCTCCTCCCATGGAGAGGGAATGGGCCTCCCTCTGACTTTGCCCTCGTACCCATCATGAGCAACCTGGCTAAGGAGAGCAAGCACAGCAGCAGCAGTCTTGAGGAGGAGGTAAGTGCAGCTGGGCACCCTCTTAGGGAAGTGGAGCTGGGCTTGGTGCCGCGGGTGCTCGAGGGCCAGGCTGTATTTGACCTCTGCTGTCCAGGGCTCCCGGCTGCCCGCACCACCATCAAGCCCCCCCTGCATGGCCTGAGAGGAACAGTGAGGCTTCTCTAGTGGACCATGCCTTGGCATTTGCCCTGGTCCCACCCCCTTCTGGCAGAGACCCTCAGATCTGTTCCACTCCTGCCCAGGTCTCCACAGGCACCTTTGATGTAGAGCTGGCCACGCCCACCCAGTAGGCCACACCCACTCCATCCACGCCCACTCCGTAGGCCACACCCACCCTGGCCACACACCCCCGCCCCCCGAGGGCAACCGCAATGCTGATGCGGCCCTCAATGAAATTGAGTTTGACACCCCTGCCTTAACGGTTATGGCAAGAAAGGTCTTAAAGTAAGGTGAAACTCATTTAACAACTGTCTTCTTAGGAACAGAAATTTTTTGGGCTCAATTGTGGTCATAAGTTGAGGACTATCTGTAAATCATATTACAGCTTAGTTTCTGTGTTAAGGCAGCCTAAGCAGTTATTTTAAAGTGTGTTGTTTATAAGTACAAGAAATGGACAGATGGCAAGTATTCTGAGCCAGCAAGCATTAAAACGCAAATCACAACTCCTTAGGGCTTAAAAAAATTATAAAGACGTAGCATTTGTTAACATCCAATTTCCAAGCTAACTTTATCTAACACTAGAAATTTAATTCAGCTAGAAGCGAATTTAACATTTTAAGGGCCAGTTCACAAAACACATCATTAGCAATTTCCTTCAGTCGAGCTGTAGGGTTGTTTTTCTTAGCTGTTTTAATTAGAAAAGTGATTATTGACTTTGTCCTCTAACCTTGCCTTTACCCTCCAATTTATTTATTGTAAAGTTTCGAATTATCTGTTCGATCGCACTGTTTACTATTTTGACGATATGACTATAGGGTCATAGAGTTAAGATGGTCGTGGTGTTATATCCGTGTTGGAAGTCGATCTTGACCCTTGGGTCTCCATAGTTTCAGGGTTTTACATGGTTTTACGGGTAACTGTGTAAAAAAATTATATTATGTTTTGTATTGCAATTTCAATTTTACTTAAAAAATTAAAAGTTGAAATGCTACAGAGCAAAGCACTAGCTTCTATTATATTTATTTTTAAAAATGCATCTAGGCTTCATATTGGACCCATGAACATTCATAAAAGATAAAATTAAGCAGTGCCTGCAGCCTAGACCTTTGAAGTGTCACCATTTGTTCATGCAAAGTGCAAAAATAAGCAAGAATAGGATGATCCGGCTAGATCAGACATGTCAAACTCATGACGTTGCACAACATATCAGGAGAGTTTTGCCATTGCTGGCAATGGGGTGGGCACGGCTTCCGCATGACGCATCCGGACCGCGGGCCAGCAGTTTGACACCCCTGGGCTAGATGGCCAAGTAGAGATGGTGAGAGCAAGCACAAGACCACTGATACTTTATAACTAGTGATGTTACAATAGCAGCCATTTTGTGAAATCACCCAAAAAACCTCAGGCTTTGAATTCGGATATCATTATAATAGCTGACCCCAATTTAAACAAATAAAGTATATTTTCATAATAAAAATCAACCCTATTCCCATATACTAGAAATACCTATCCATAAAGAAACAGAGTTGTCAGGCCTTCTCCACTGTAGCCCACCCTTCCTCTGGAATAGCATCTTCTTTGATATTAAACTGGCACAATCCTGTTGTGGTTTAAGAAATCTATTGAGACTTGGCTGTTTCATAAGGCCTTTGAGAATGATGACTGAGCCCATCCTATGGTAAAAGGTATTCTGTTTTGTATAGAATTGTAGATTTTTATTCGTTGATACGATATGACAGGTGAGGAATTTCTCCCATTGTGTTTATTATTTTCCTCTTTTTACTATAAATTAGGAGCATTAGAATTAGTTGTGATTGATGCAAGATATAAGCCTGAGAAAAATAAATAAAAATATGTACCAGAAGTTTGCGGAGAGGCCTCAGTTTCCAAGTTGGATGAAAAGCGTTCACTCTGAGCTCCAAGGACTCCAACAGGCAATGACTGGTCTCCAGATGCAAGATCCCCCTCCAGCTCCTCACTCATAGGAAATGTGATGTCACTAACAGGTTCTTCCTTGATTTTCACAGGTTTCAAATCTTCCGCTGCCTTCTCAGGGTTTACAAGCTTTTCATATTCCTCAGAGAGTTGCTTGCTAACCTGTTGATAAGTCATGAAATAAGAAAGAACAGGCTGACTGTAATCAATTGTTAGACGCATAAAGATACAACACAGTTCCTCTATGACAAATTCACCCTTATGAAGATGTCTTTTTCATGACCAAGCCTCCAACTTTTTTTGTGTCTGACTTGCTTGGATCTTATAAACTAGAGAAGCAGAGGTTTTGTTCACATAGCACACTAAGCCACAACATTGCTTTTTTCTCTGGGGTACATATATTCATGGGAACTTAGACCTTGTGATTTATATGCCATGGTTCATGATCAGCCAATTCCAGTTTATCAATCTTTGGTTAAGGAAACCAGGTTTAGCACAGTGTACAAACCAGATCATTGGCTTATGAACTGCACAAATGATAGGTGTGATACATATTTCACCTTTCACAAAATTCACTGTCAGAACAAAGTACATAAGATGGATAGTTGTTTTTCAAATGTATTTTTCCCCCAAAAGTAACTGAATACAGCCCCAATAGCTTACCTCACCAAAAATATTTTTATTCCACTGAATTATAGTTATAATTATAGTATAGTTTACTTTTTTAAAACTTTCCAATTCCAATGAAGATAACAAAATTTCAGCTTTGCTTTTCCAACGATGTCACCATGCCATTGCCCTACTATCGCCAGCCTTTGAAGGCCAAACAATTCATATTTAAAAGTGCATCTCCTGGCTTTGAAAAGATTGCCTAATTTGGCTGACTTGATTGTCAAGCATTGGAAAGCATTACTACTGATTCTTGTTGTAGCTGAATCATTACCTAATCAAGTCAAAATTGGATGTGCATAACATAATCTTCAGGAATAGAAAACTTTTAATGTCTGCTCTGAGAACTGCTGTCAGAAGTGGTAAAATGAGTACATGATTCTACACTTTCTTCAAAGGCTGTTTCCAGACAACAGCCTGGGGGACATATGCTCAGCCCCATGTCATTTAACTGCAGAACAACACGGAAATCCGTATTTCATGTTCATCAATATCTACATCAGTGGTTCTCAACCTGTGGGTCGGGACCCCATTTGGGGTCGATCGACCATTTCACGGGGGTCGCCAACCAAGGCTGTCCGCCATTTTTTTGTCCGCCATTTTTTCCCCCTTTTCCGGCGGGTGCCTTACCTCCCTTGGGCTGGGCCAGCTGGTGGTCGGCCTGCTCCGTCTCTGCCACTTGCCAGCTACACCTCGGCCGGTGCAGGGGGCGGAACCATGTATGCGCGGCACTCCCGGGCAGGGAAAGTCCTCGACTTACGACCGGTTGGGTAGTCCTCGACTTACGACCGGTTAAGTCCTCGACTTACGGCCACAAATCAGGAGCTGAATGCTGGCCAACCCCAGCGCCGTAATTTTTCCAACTCTTGGTGACTAGATGTACTTCGGTGAACTCCTTCTACGTGACACCCTCGTTCCCCTGTCATCATGTGTTTCAGAGAAAGGTAAGGTAGATATCACCTACTCCGTGAAATCTGTGGATTTGTCAAATACATCCCCTTAATTGTCTCGGTAATAATATTCACATGAACGAGATGAGGTATTATTGCTGGGATATTCAAAGAAGTTTACTATAAGTATTATGAGCAGCAGTTCATTTGTCTTTCCTCACCTGTAGCATATAGCTATGATAGTCTTTAATTCGATGTTGCCAAAACCTCTGCAGAGAGAGCACACTGCCAATGCCCACTTCATGGAAGACTTGTTCCATAACATCTGGGAAAGGGGTCTGTCCAAGCCGAGCTTCTCTGTCCACAGCACAACGCAGAAGTTTGGCGAACTTCAAGCAGTATTCATGGGCAATGTCTGTCAGAGTCTCCAGAACACTTTCATGGGCACATTCAAAGCCAGTGTGAGCTAAAATGGTAGCTATAGACTGATAAAGAAGCTGGCGGCAAGAGGTCCAACTCAACTCTATTACTGGCTCTCCTTTGCCTCTACAATCAGATAATGCACAAGAACAATTAAAATGGAAGACAGAAGTCATGCTAAGGTGTTCAGAACAAATATTTGAAGCTTGTATAACCTCCTAGTTAACTTGGAATACCTAGCTTGAAACACAAAAAAATACGCCTGGATTGTAGCGTGCTCAGTCTGATTTCATAATTAATTTTTTTGAAGTTAAAAATATACAATAAAAAGAACGCTATTGCAAAAAAAATCAGTTACCAGTGTTTACTTTAAAGTATCATATATAACTTTTTAGACTTTAACTCAAGGCAACATATGCATATTAATTACTAAATATGAATTATCTGTGCTGTAAAAGAGTCAATATAGCTAAAATTAAATACTGAATATTTGTAGTATTTAATCCACATTTTTCTAGAGCTAATTGATTTTAGAAATTTGAAATCAAATTATGTTGAACATTTAACTCTATCCTAAAGATTTAGAGATGGCAGCTTTAAAATCAGGCTTCAAATTAGGCTGAGCCTGGAAGCTGTAATGTACACACATTAAAAAAAAATCCCTGAAGGATTATTATCTGAAAAAAATGTTTCATACAATAATCCTTATAATTGAACAATAATTGAGCTTTTTTATTTTTAAAAACAAATTTACTTCTTCAATATGTCAAAACTATTAGATTAAGATTCCCCAAAACCAACATTTGTAATAATAACTACAGAACCTTATAATGAATCTCCATTCTACTAAAGACTAAGATCTTTTAGTTTTCACAAATCATATTCTGGAAAAAAAATCAGCTTCTGTTTAACCTTAACTATAGATCAAGCAAACAGTAAGAAAAACTTCAGTACTGTGAAGTATAAATATTTTATATTTATAAAATTTTTGACAATCTATAATATATAGACAACTGACAGATCTAATTTTCCTGTTCAGATCTCCAAAACTTGATTAACAAAACTACAATATGGAAATTATAATATTAAAATATAAAGTTGCAACATAAATCCATCAAGCTCAATATAGCATAGATCTGCCTTCCCTAGCTTAGTGCCTCCTATAGGTATTGGATAGAGCAGACATGTCAAACACAAGGCCCGGGGGCCGGATGCGGCCCACGAAGTGGTTTCATGTGGCCCGTGAAGCCATCCTGGAAACAGTGAGGGAACGGCCCCGCTGCCTTGGCCCTGGCCCAGGCCGGCCAGGAGGGAGCCAATGTACAATTTTGTGGTGGCCATCTATGCTGAAACACATTCAGTCTTAGCTCCACAAGGCCGTCTGGAAACAGTGAGGAACCAGCCCCAGCCACGTCGGCCCCGCCCCCTGGGTGCATACTGGGGAGGTGTCACCCTTTGTGAAGAATGAAGAAATGCACCATCGCCTGGAAGTGGCCAGCAAATGGCCCTGGCCTACTTCACATATCTGGCTTGATGGGCTCTGGGGGAGGGGTTTCAGCAGGCAGCGGGGTGTTCTCCTCACAGTGCCAAGAGGCTGAGCCGGGTGGCACGAATCTGATGAGAAGTGCAATACTGCCTAGCCCCCAGCCTGCCCAGTTTCAGCAGGCAGCAAGGTGCAAAGCTAGTGAGCTTCGCACTGCCCAGCTCAACCTCTCGGCACTGTGAGGAGAGCGCCCCGCTGCCTGCCAAGACCAGGCAGGCTGGGGGCTGGGCAGCATCACACTTCTTTTCGGATTCACGCTGCCTGGCTCAGCCTCTCGGCACTATGAGGAGAGCGCCTCACTACCTGCCGAAACCAGGCAGGCTAGGGGCTGGGTGGCATTGTGCAGGTGACGTTGACTCTCACGCTGCTCATGGCATCCCTTCCCCCAGAGCCCACCAAGCCAGATATGTGAAGTAGGTGAGGGCCATGTGCTGGCCACTTCCAGGCGATGGTGCATTTCTTCATTCCTCACGAAGGGTGACACCTCCCCAGCTGCGTTTCTTACCTGTTTTTCTCCCTCCCTCATCTCAAATATTTTCCCACCACTCTGTAATTAGTCAGGAAGGAAGGAAAGAAGGAAAGAAGGAAAGGAGAGGGAGGGTCTGAGGAAAGTCCTGCCTTTGTCCTCCCCTGCTGCCCTTTCACCATCCCCTTGCTCCCTCCTCCTGGCCTATCCTGGGGTTTCCCATCATATTGCTAAGGAAGCTTTGTATACAAAGCCGGGTCTCCTCCCATGGAGAGGGAATGGGCCTCCCTCTGATTTTGCCCTCGTACCCATCATGAGCAACCAGGCTAAGGAGAGCAAGCACAGCAGCAGCAGCCTTGAGGAGGAGGTAAGTGCAGTTGGGTGCCCCCTTGGGGAAGTGGGGCTGGGCTTGGTGCCGCGGGTGCTCGAGGGCCAGGCTGGGCATTTGACCTCTACTGCCCAGGGCTCCCGGCAGCCCGCACCACCATCCAGCCCCCCCACATGGCCTGGGAGAAACAGTGAGGCTCCTCCAGTGGACCATGCCTTGGCATTTGTCCTGGTCCCACCCCCTTCTGCCAGAGACCCTCAGATCTGTCCCACTCCTGCCCAGGCCCCCACAGGCACCATTGACGTGAACGATGCAGAGCTGGCCACGCCCACCCAGTAGGCCACACCCACTCCATCCACGCCCACCCAGTAGGCCACACCCACCCGGGCCACACCCACCCGGGCCCCCTGAGGGCAACCGCAATGCTGATGCGGCCCTCAATGAAATTGAGTTTGACACCCCTGGGCTAGAGCTTCCTTCTCCCTTGGTTAGCATCCTCCAACACATCTGGAAGGTATCAGATTCAAGCAAATTGAGGACTATCTCTGAGATTTAAATGAGAGGGTTTTTTTGCAATCATACAAAGACTGCACTTGAGGCCTTTTCTGTGCAACTCATGTTCTATCAAGTTGGTATTTGTCATGCTGCAGACAGCTCTCAATAGCAGAATATTATCATGTCCCTTTTCTTTTCTGGCGGAGAGAGATTATATACTTATATACTTATCAGATTATATCTGATAAGCTAAATAAACCAAACATGGCTTATTATTAGTGCTATTTCAGACATTACAACATGGGTCATTTTTTTTTGTTTTGTTTTAATCACTATCCATTAAACATTCTCAAAGGAAGTGATATGAAACTCTATCACATAGCAACTTTAAGTAGCCAATCCCAGTTGTCTACTTCCCATTTAATCAATGCACAACGATGAAGGAATTTGGACTGATTTGACAGGTGCAGAAAAAACTGAGGTCCATTCAAATAAAACCATAGGCTGAACCTATTGGCCTCTCCAAAGATAAATGAGAGTTTAAAAACAGGTTCAGGAAAGCAAAGATGGCTTTCTTACAATTGCTTCCATTTTATAAAACATCACACTTCCTGGGTTCTATTTTCGAGTCACTGAAGTGTAACAAAAATCTATTTCCTGATACAAAATTCCTTCCAGATAAAACAAAGAATGATGCTAGTAAAGTATATTGCGTAGCATCCAGTATTCAAAAATAGAAAAGCTTGTTCTCTACCTTTTCTGATTTTGATCTAGCAGTACCAATTCCTTTCCTAATTACCTTTTCCTTTTTCTTTGAAACAGAAATTTGAAGCAGGTGCCACCCTTAAATATTGCCATCAGTGACAGCCAAGCATTTTTCTCTGGTTCCAATACTGTATTCTGAGACTCTAGCAGTCTCAGAATACATAAACAATTTGCTGTGCTGGTTCAAAAAAATAAGAGGCAGCAGTTCACTGGCAGATTGCTACTGAATATGGGGTAGAGAAACACAACACAAGATGTGATTAATCCATTGCACCCTAAGACCCTAGGACATTAAACAGAAATAGGATTCTGGGCAGCGATTTGAAATCACTGCCATGCTTAGTTCTTGATATTCCATATGATAAAGGCTAGTTATTTCTGAATGACCGCCAAAGATTAAAGTTAATCGTATAAAAGGTAAAAATGGTCTTTTCGGGTGATTACAAAAATGGACTATATCCATACAGCAAAAGCCCCCACACTTATAATGCCCAAATAGGCCAATTCTATATTTTTGCAGATTTACTTAAGGGACTAAAATCCAGCAGGGGATCATTTCACAAGAAAAGATTTGTTTAAAATTAAGCTAATGGAAATAGAAGAGGAAATGGTACTGAGCACAGTGGAATGTAAACTTCAGATTAGTACAGCGTAATCCAGTGGTCACTATACCAAAGCTACCACAACTTACCTGTAAAAGTCACTTTCTGGATCACTGTGCCTCAACTGGAATGGCATCTTGGGTGTTTTACTATCCAAAGTAAGCAAGTCATCAGGGAGGGGTGGGGACCCAGGACAAGTTGGCAAAGGCTCACTTCCTTCCATCTTGATACCCTCCAGTTGCTGTTGGTTCTGAGTCTGAGCCGTGGCAATAAGACTGCGCAACCTCCTATTATGCTGGATTAGCTGGACAGTATGATTGGTGAGGCTACAGGGCTCTGAAGGAAGATCGAGTATGGTTGCGGGCTTAGGCTTGTTAGCTGAAGGTTGATGCAATGGAGGATCCTGGACCTCTACAGTACGGAACTCCCGCTGAAGCAAGTCAAAAGAGCTGCGGTTGGTCTGACTGGAGGAAACAGGGATCTCACCCCAGTAGCGGAGCATCTTACTGGTTGACCAAACAGAATATATTCAGGTAATAGTTCAGATAACAAAGTAATCGTCCTATGAAGAAAATTGATTCTGTAGTATCCTTGCGAAGTTAATTATTTGATTTGGCAAACTATGGAGAGCAGGTAATCTAAAAATGTACTATTGAGTTCTCATTGCAGCTGAAGAGTTCATGAAGTAATACGGTCTATATAAATTAGCTCAGCAACATCTGCTTTAAGCAGTGACTTTCTTAATGTCTCTGGAGGAAAAACAAGAAATTGGCAAAAAAAAGTTATGGCTTCTGTCTCACAAAAGATCCATGAGTTAATATCAAAGCTAGAGACAAAACAAAGTAACTGTTGTCTTTTATATTTTTGAAAGAACTATAGCCATAGGGTTTTTTGTCTGAATAATCTTTAGTGCAAAAGATAAAGAAACATCTCACTACTGTGTTTAGCGAGGAAGGGAGGGAAATTTTGTTTCTTGATGTTATTGTTGTTAAAGATGACTTCAAGATGACTTTCTAATCCAAAAGAGGTGATAAAAATATAAACACAGAAAAAAAAGTTATATGTCATAACACATTAGTCCACTCTGTCAATCCCAAAATTGCCAGCCTAACTAAAACTAACCCTGGAAATTGCTCCCTATGTCCATCTTATAAATGCAGGCATGTGGCATATATGCATGTACGTATACTTGAAAGAAGTCACACTCCCAAATTATACAATGTAATTAATTATACAAATTACATTAATTGCTGATTAAAATTAATGGTTCATAAAATATCTTCTTTATACAATTAATTCATTCATCATTGGATATACCAACTACTTTTTTTCAAATAGAAAATCCACTCTTATGCAGACATACATGCAGATAACACACACACACACAAACACAATCTCCCTCCTTGCAGCAAAAACAGCAACAAAAAAGAAAAGAAACAGATGGAAACTAGGCAAGGTTAGGACAAGGAGAAAAACTAATTTAGCAGAGAAGTAAAGAAGAGAGAGAAGTTTTATTCAGATGTTACAAAAAAGTGACATTCATTAGGCAAACAACGCCTTCCAAGCAACAACTAATCTTCAATGTTACCCCACTTTTTAACAAACATTCCAACAGAAATTTGTCCCTTTGGCATTCATACAATATATTCTATTCTTAGAAAATGGAAGAAGAGACTCCGAGATTGCATAATATACCCATGCACATAACAGCAGGGAGTGGAAAGATCAGAGGAAAAGATCTTGTGAAATCTTAAATGGAATGAAGATGCTATGTGGAATAATTACACATTTAGATGATAGGAAAATGATTTTCCACATATCATTACTTTGAAGGAGGTGGGTATCTTCTTACTTTCTCTAAGAAAATTAACAAAACTAAATATAAAGTTGTTTTTAATCTCATTCTTCATACTGCTCACTGGAAATTAAAGTTGAAATATTTCGGACACATAATATGAAGGCAAGAATCACTGGTGAAAACCCCGACAGAAAACCAAGTAGCTATATACTACCGTATAACTAATTATAAAAGCAAGAGCTTACAAGAATGTAAAGAAGGAGCTACTGATATCTTAATCCCAAAGATTCACAAGTAATTGAACTACTGAACAATGTTATTAACAGATTTTAGATCCCAAGCCATAAATTATTTATTCATAATTTCCTAACAGTGTTAATGTTTAATTTGAAACATGTTTTATTACTTTTATTATACTAAACTTCATATCACCATTATGAATTAGATTGTATTTCCCCCAATTAGTAAACGTTAAATCTAAAATTGTACATCTTGTTTTAAAAGCATGAAATCTGACACAAATATAGTGACTTCTAAAAGCAAAAGAACAACATTATTATGAATGTTAACAAATGATAAATACAAAATATTCTATGAACACAGAAAAAATCGTTCCCAAACAGCATACTTTGCATGTTCTTTATGGAGGCAGAAAATATTTCTAAGAGAACTAAATCTTGTAGATTAGATTTGAAAGGAAAGTTGGATGTCAACAGCAACCAAAGCAAATAAGCTCAGAAATAGCACCTATCAGATGTTTAAAGAGACATGAATCGGTGCCTTTTTTCCCCATAACTATTATGCAACTACTAGTAGCTTGTAGTCTCTATTCAGAGCTTCTTGCTGCAGAGTCATCTTCAACTTTTGTAGGATAAAGGAATAACAGTGAAAGAAAGTGAATCTTGTATAGCAGTCCTTATTTTCCTTCTTTTTATGCAAATCATTTATTTATTTTTATTTGTATCCTACCTTTATTATTTTTACAAATAAGGTAGCAAACATATTCAACATACCTTCCTCTTACTATTTTCCCCACAACATCATCCCTGTGAGGTGTGTTGGGCTGAGTGAATGATTGGCCCAATGTCACCGAGCTAGCTTTCACACCAAAGTCGGAACTAGAACTCATGATCTTCTGATTTCTAGCCTGGTGCCTTAACTACTAGACCAAACTGGCTCCCTTTAGGATTTATAATTTATAATCCTAAGGAAGCTAGAGAAATTTCAAAAAGCCAAGCAGAAGCCTTTGTTTGTCCTGAAGCACTATTCTTAATTGCAACGAACAGGATACAATTCTGAGGAATGAATTATAAGCTTCATAATGAGGAAAACAGAACATATCTAGCTTTCTAGCTTAGGTTTATTCATGAAGTAAATATATATTTTTAAAGCTCTATATGGGGATAGGACTTTAGCTGGTGCCAACCAAGGAAATGCTGCCACATAACATAAATATTAATTGTTCAGGTAGTAATAGAAGGTACTGTTATAACATACTATTTCTGTACTATTGCCAAGAAAATTACACGGATATCTCCATGAAGCTACTAGCTAAATTGGAAATAGACTTGATTTTTTAATACAGACCTACATAAAAAGCATGCAAGTTTATTTTGAACTTATTCACATTGTCATTTATATTAGATCAGCAAGAGCAGGTAGACTTTGACTTACAACCATAATTGGGATCAGAATTTCTGTTGCTAAGCATTAAGTTGTGCCCAATTTTACAATCTTTTTTGCCATGGTTGTTAAGCAAGTCCCTGCAGTTATTAAGTGTTGGAAGCTGGCTGGGAAGATCACAAATGGTGATCACATGACACCAGGATGCTGCAACCATCATAAATACATGCCAGCTACCAAGCACCCAAATATTGATCACATGACCAAACGGATGCTATAAAGACGTAAATGTAAGGCTCAGTAATCATTTTTTTCCAGTATCATTGTAACTTTGAACAATTGCTAAATGAATGGTGGTAAGTCAAGGACTACCTGTAATATAAATCTATTTCCAGCAAGTAAAGAAGTGGTGCTTATGATATATAGTCAAATCATTATTCTGTTCATTTTTATTACATGAAATCTATATTCATTAAATGTTTTTATATTTTATGTTTTTATACTTTTAACTGTACACCATCCAGAGTCACTCTGAAAGTGAGATGGGCAGTACCTAAATTTGATAAATAAAATGTGTTCACACTCACATAAATTGACGACAGACTTTGAACTTATGCTCCCTCATATAGGTTCCATGTCCTGTAAATAGGCAAAACAACTTATGAGCGGTGGAAATATTTTGTTGTTGTTGTTCACATTTATGACTGGATTCTAAGTATATAATTTTTTAACCTTGATTAACTCTCCACACATTGTAGACTAAAGGATTTATATTCTAGACAGCTCTAGCTCTTAAAAGTTTTCTAAGATCCATTACCAAAGCAATGAAAAGAAAAATGGAGGAATACAGAAATAACCCAGGCATCTTCCCAATTGGCATAGTCTAAGAGAGGGAGGTGGTAAACCAAAAACAAAACTGCAAGTTTCTGTTACTGTAGCCAAATTTAATAAAAGTAGTTTTAGTCTCAATATGAATTTCTCAGTCTGATCTTAGATCAAGATCAAGTTGATCTTGGTCTGATTTTAGGGCTGACATGCTACAGAGTGACTAAAATGCTGTCCACACTCCTCTGGCGGTAAAGGCCACGGAACACCATAGGACTGAATATATATGGTCAACTTTATAGTGCAGAAATACAGTTTTGTCTACAAACGTTCTTCAACCTGATATCCTCTAGTTACAGTGTTTCTCAACCTTGACAATTTTAAGGCATGTGGACTTCAACTCCCAGAATTCCACAGCCAGCAATGCTGGCTGTGGAATTCTGGGAGTTGAAGTCCACATGCCTTAAAATTGTCAAGGTTGAGAAACACTGCGAGTAGCCATCGTTTCTGTAAATGTGAATATCCGCACACATCCGACGTGCGCATCAGATTGGAGAAAAGTTGGTGCACAGGACTTAATCCCGAAAAGAAAGAAGCCCGCACAGCTGTTCCACATCCGAATGCTGCCCGGATTCTTTATGAGGAACCACATAAAGTGGGTTGCATCCATTGAATGAGATTGTATAGGTTTGAGTTTTCAACCCGTGCCTCTGGCATCAACTTAATCGTAGCAACAACGGGTCCCCGCGCGGCCTTACCGTGCCAAACACTTTCAGTACCGCAATGCTCGACGAAACCGAATTCAGGAAGATCCCAACCTCAGGAATGCCTCAAGGCTAACTTAGGGATACTTCTTTGGAAATACCAAATAGAGCCCAGCGTTTGGCCCTAAATTACGGGCGCATCTTCTTCTTCTTTTTTTCCTTTCCGCTCGCCCGCTTCACTCCGCAGCAGCCTGAAAGGAGCACACCCCCCTACAGGAAAGGCCGCTTCTCCCGGAACCGAAGAGCCAGCCAAGCAGTTTCCTGGGGGACCCGTTGGAGAAGCGGACGTGCTAAGATGGCGGCTCCCACAGAAGAGGGTAATGTGGCGGAAGACTTTAAGAAGCCGATTTTGCCCCCTCCGTTGCCTCTTTCTCTCGCTCGAGGAAAGGCAGCCGAGGGGGCGGCTCCTAAGCGCCCCCACGGCCCTGCGGTAGGCCCCTCTCCCCCTGTCCTTCCCGAGTATCAGGAGCCGCCGTGGGGAGGTTGCCCCTCAGAAGAGGACTCATCCGGCTACAGCCTGGAGACGGTAAAAGGCGGCGCGGTCCTAGACCGCATCAGCCTCGTCGGCCAGAGCCGGATCCTAGTAGGCCGCGCGCCGGACTGCGACCTCTCCTTGGTTCACCCGTGCGTGTCGCGGCACCACGCCGTGCTTCAGCGCCGGCCGCCACGGAGCTCCGCTGAAGGGGAAAAGCCCCTGGCTTCGGAGAGCCCCGAACCCGGCCTGTATGTCTACGACCTGGACAGCGCCCACGGCACCTTCCTCAACAAAGCGAGGGTCCCTCCCCGCACCTACTGTCGCGTCCGAGTGGGTTACGTCTTGCGTTTCGGGGGCAGTAGCCGCCTCTTCATCTTGCAGGTGAGCGAGTGGCCGAGGGAGCAGCCTGCCCAGCCTCTAGGCAAGAGAGCCCGTGTCCGGGTGACTCAAGTATCGCTCCTTATTATTAAAGGAAAAAATTATGTATCCCGTGGAAATGTTGCCCAGAATTTGATAGCTGTCTCGTAAGTTTATCCCCGTAAGCTAGTCTTTAGTTCTAGAGGCAGTTCAGAGGCACAATATTTTTTAAATATATGCTTTGCCGTTTTTGTTTATAGGAGTTATATTATTATTATTTTCCACGTTTATTTTGCCTTTATGATGTATGACTTCCAAAGGTAATAAGGTACTTGGAAGTTGATTCTATCCATGCCTGATACTGGAATGTATTATAGAGGGGGTTGTTTTTGCTTTGTTTAGTTTTGGTGTCTTCAAGTCAGTGTTGACTCCTGCCAACTACCGGGACAAGCTCCTGCTTTTCTTGGCAAAATATTTTGGTTTGCCAATGCCTGATTCCTAAGGCTGAGAGAGAATGATAGGGCCAAGTCACCCAATTGGCTTTGTGCTTAAGGGACAAGAATTCTTCTGCTTTCTAGACTGGTGCTTTCTTCACTATACCAGATTGGCTTTTTATAGTACTCTGAGACAAATAGGAAGAACAATATTTCACAGCAAAATAAGAAATACCAGTGATTGTGTAATGTTGTGGGCTGTTGTACATAAGTACAGTTTATTATATACAATACAGTATATACTACAGTATATATAGTACATTATAGTATATTATAATAGATTTTATATATTGAGGGGTTGTATTGAACATGAGAAAGGGCTAGACAGATTTTTTTATTATTACATATTTTTAAAGCAAATAGAAACATGGAAAACCGATGGTAGAAAAAGACCTAGTGGTCCATCGAGTCTGCCCTTTGAGTTTCTTTTTTATTTCTTTTTAATTTATTAGTTTATTATTTTCAATTATTTTATATTTTATTTATGTTTTTATTTTTTATTTTGGGGGAGATCTGAGTCTTTTACTATTATACATAAATACATAATTGAAACAATACAAAATCCTCTTGTGAACAATGTCAAAAAGCAGACAGAAAATATGGAAAGATTACATTTTTAATGTTAGAATAAATATGCTGATTGAATATGCTATTTGCACATTACAAAGCTCCTTTGATAGCTTTCATTATTCTCATTTGCAACTTGCATCAGACTTTTTCCAGTACTAAATCACACTTGTCTTCACTGTCTTCAGAAAATGTCTGATAGCTTTAAGCATCAATGCTGGTAATTAGAATAAGATGCTGATTTTTCTATGATGTGAATGTTATCCTGCACAGTATTATTTTTGCAGTATCTATGAAACTTGGGTTATACTCACTGAAAAGTAAGATGCAATTAATTGAATGGGATTAATTCTTGGCGAATAGTTTTTAAATTCATAATTTTAATCCCCAGGGCCCAGAGGAGGATCAAGAGCCGGAATCAGAACTGACTGTAACACAGCTGAAAGATCTGCGTAAGCAGAAACTGGCCAAGTTAGAAAAAACTATGCTGGGTGATGATTCTGATGAGGATCAAAAAGAAATGGAAATTAAAAAAAGTGAAAATAGTCGGAATGATTTAAGCTGTTCCTGGGGAATGGGTAAGAATTTGTTGCCAGAATCTCCAATGATATGTTTTCATGGAGCTTATTTTGCAATGATTTGCTATGTCACTTTGCAGATGCAATTTGCTTTTGACTTGAATCCTATTTACTACTTTCCTCAGCCATATTCTGTTTCAAGTTCTTTTATAAATTCTTTGTATGAAATGTGATTGGAATGATCTAATATAACTTGTGTTTACCAGTAATGTGCTAAGAGAAAATGTCTAGATATATGCATTATATTTAGTTCTAGGGAAATGGATCCAGGTATGTATGAGCAAGTGCTTTATATTCAGAGAATCCACATTTATACCTCTGATTGGTTGTCATCTTTATATTTCACAATACTCTAAATCAGAAGCAAAATGTGGGGTTTTTTAAAATTAAAATTAAATCTATTTAATGTTAAAAATTCCCAAAATCATATCAGATGTAAATTGAGCATAGCATAGATTGTATGCAGTCAAATAGTTTCTTTATCAATCCTTTTACAAGTAGTCCTCAACTTACAACCACAATTGAGCCCAAAATTTATGTTGAGAAATTTGTTAAGTGAGTTTTGCCCCATTTTACAACTTTTCTTGCCACATTTGTTAAGTGAATCATTGCAGTTGTTAAATTAGTAACACATTGTTAAGTGAATCCAGTTTCCCCATTGACTTTGCTTGTCATGTGGTCGCAAAAGGGAATCACATGATCCTGGACCTCTGCAACCATCATAAAAGTAAGTCAGTTGTCAAGCATCTGAATGTAAACCATGTGACCATGTGGATGCTACAACGGTCATAAGTGTGAAAAATGGTCATAAGACACTTTTTTCCGTGACATTGCAACTTTGAATGGTTACTAAACGAACTGTTTTAAGTCGAGAACTACCTGTAATGGATTTTACTGAATGATCTGTAGGAACCATGCTAAGAAGAAAGTGATCCATTTGAGAAAGATAAATTTGCTTATTATTTCAGGCTTGATATATAAGCTAAAGAAATATAAGATACCATCTTATCTCCCAAACATAAATTATTATTGAGAATGGAATGGAATGGAATGGAATGGAATGGAATAGAATAGAATAGAATAGAATAGAATAGAATAGAATAGAACAACAGAATTCAACTCTATTAACCAAGTGTGATTGGACACACAAGGATTTTATATCTGGCGCATAAGCTCTCAGTGTACATACAAGAAACATGATAAATCATGATCATAATCATAAAATACACTCATCATAAATCATAAGATAAAACACTCAGTTGTAGTCATAGGATACTAAATAAGCAATCAACATAAATCATACTCAGATACTAAATAAAACAATTTAAATCATAAGATACAAGCAACAGAATTATAGTCATAAGAAGATAAGGAAATAGGTAATAGGAAAGATGATAAGGATAATAATAATACTAGCCCTACAAGGTAGTTTGACAGTGTTGTGGAATTAGTTGTTTAGCAGAGTGATGGCATGGGGAAAAAACTGTCCTTGTGTCAAGTTATTTTGGCGTGCAATGCCCTATAGTGTCGTTTTGAGGGAAGAAGTTGAAACCATTTATGTCTAGGATGTGAGGGGTCTGTAGATATTTTCACAGCCCTCCTTCTGGTTCATGTAATATACAGATCCTCAAAGGAAGGCAGGCTGGTAACAGGGTTTTTTTCTGCAGTTCTAACTATCCGTTGAAGTCTGTGTCGGTCTTGTTTGGTTGCAGTGCCAAACCAGACAGTTATAGAGGTGCAAATGACAGATTCAATAATTCCTTTGTAGAACTGTATCAGAGCTTCTTGGATAGTCTGAACTTTCTGAATTAATCTACTGAATATTCATGCATTTTTCCTAAAATAGATTTACTTTGATAAATTCATTATATTCAGATTTTTAATTTATAAATTCATTTGACTGAATTTATTTGAAATGCTTTTCTAAAACTTTACTGTGTCAGATAATTGAGTCATTTGTCCTTGAAGTAATTTTCTTTTCTAGAGATGATGGATCATTCAGTTTGTAATGGCAAAATTTGGGGGAATCTGAAACGGATCATGTCTGTCCATTAAATTCAGTACAGGAGTGAAAAGGAGTTTTTATAACTCATAATAAAAATACTGCTTTTTTATGTTCTTCTGGAGATTTATTACAGTGCTAAAAAGTACTGTAGGAGCAAAATAACAAAATAACCAGTAATGTACTAAGAGAAAAGGTTCCTTATAAACATCTCATTAATTAACTAAAGGAAAGAAGAGACTAGGAATAAATGATGATCTCACAGTGGAGAAATTTCAACAGTGAGATCATTCAAGCCCTTGTAATAGAATTAGTACTTTTTAATTATAAAAATAGGTTATATTTGAAGTCAGTGGTGAAATGCACAGATATCAGTAAATAATTTAGATGGCTAGAGCAAGGAGGAGGAGATACAAAGCAATCTCTCCAAATTAATAGAACTGAAGTTGGGCAATAAAGTGGCAAATGTGATTCTGTGAATGCAAACAGTGAAGCAAAAACTCCTAATAGATGATAACCCATAACAAAATGTTCTCAGGATTATGAAAGACAGTTGGATGAAAATATTACTTTTCCCATAGTTGGAAAAAAGCAATGCATAATAAATCAGAATCTGTGTAAGGAATTATTAAGAAAGTGATCTATAACAAAATTGTCAATGTTATAATGCAGTCAGTCTCTGATGCTGGTAATATTGCACAAAAATAGTAGTAGGCAACACATTAAAAAGAAAACCTTTTAGAATGAAACCTTTTAGAATGAAAACCTTTTAGATGCTGAAAATAAATGTTACAACTTTCAGCCCATGAAAAATAATCAAGTAATATGATTCACACATGGTCCAAGGAAAGTTAACCTGGAAAAAGGTTTTCTTCCCCTTTCTTGTCCTAGAACACAATATCCTTAAATGAAACTTTTTTCATTTGGAAATAAAAATATTGGAAATGGGAACAAAAATACTACTTTACAACACACATTTAACATTTGGAATTTGTTTCTGGAAAGTACGACTGATATCAAAATGGAACTAGATAAATGTATGAAATGAAAGGTTGCAGTGGTTACTAATCATGGCTATAATTTCTCCTGTATTGAAAACAATATGTTTCTAAAAAATTCTGAAGAGCATGAAGACAAGTGTAATCTACAATGTGTCTCAATTTCGATTTCTCATAAGCATCTGACTGGCAACTCTGAGAATAGAATGCTAGTCATGCTAAGTTAGGTCAAAGTTTTATGTTCTTGTCTTATGAATCATCTCTGATGCCCAATTCTACCTGATTTATTTTTCAGGGGAAGATGCAAAAGAAGAAGAGGGTGAAGAAAATCCAATTGCTATTGAGTTTCAAGAGGATCAAGAAGCCTTTTATATGAAAGATCCCAAAAAAGCATTGCAAGGTTTTTTTGATAGAGAAGGTACTAGCCAAAAATATCCAGTGCATTTGTTTCTTTCTAGTGTTCCAAAGAATGACTTATTTCTGTCATTTTGACTTTGCCTGTTTAATTTACAGCATATTAAAGAATCGTTTTATGCCAGTAAAACATAAAAACTATGAAACCAGTAGCATATGTTGAATCTCTACATTCAAGTAGAATTATAGAGTTGAAAAGGCTTTACAAGTCATCTGATCCAGCCCCATTGCTTAGTGCAGTGGTTCTCAACCTGTGGGTCGGGACCCCATTTGGGGTCGATCGACCATTTCACGGGGGTCGCCAAGCAAGGCTGTCCGCCATTTTTTTTTGTCCGCCATTTTTTCCCCCTTTTCCGGTGGGTGCCTTACCTCCCTTGGGCTGGGCCAGCTGGTGGTCGGCCTGCTCCGTCTCTGCCACTTGCCAGCTACGCCTCGGCCAGCGCAGGGGGAGGAACCATGCATGCGCAGCGCTCCCGGGCAGGGAAAGTCCTCGACTTACGACCGGTTGGGTAGTCCTTGACTTACGACTGGTTTAGTCCTCGACTTACGACCGGTTTAGTCCTCGACTTACGACCGGTTGGGGTCGCGGCATTAAAAAGGTTGAGAACCACTGGCTTAGTGCAAGATCTGCTAAAGCATTTCAGACAGATCACTATTCAGCCTTTATAGCAGGGGTGTCAAACTGCCAGCCCACACACAGGCCGGATGCATCATAGCAAAACCGCACCCACCCCATTGCCGGCAATGGAAAAAAGTCGTGATACGTCATGACATGTCATGTCACATGAGTTTGACACCCCTGCTTTATAGGAAGCCTGCCTGCCTGCCTGCCTCCCATGAAGGAAAATATAATGCTGCTGAGTTTTTAAGTTCTCAAATTGTTGAGGTTTTTTTAACTAACCTGAAAAACAAGCTAACTGTTTTCAGTAGTTAATAGTGGAGTTAAACAACAGCTTGGCCACATCTACACACACTTGCTGTTATTAACAAACTCTTTTTAGAAGGAATTATTATAAAATGTATTGGAGTTGTCTAATTAGGACATTTAATAGTAATCAAGTTTGTGGTTTTCAAGAAATGATGCAGCTGATTGTATGAAGGTATATAACCATCTAAGAACAAAGATGAATTAAGGAACACTCTTTTTGTTAAAGAACATGGAGCTCCACAAGGCTGCATTTCACTTACTAAAAACATCTCATTAGTACTATGGTAGATCAGGTTTTCAGTCATTTGCCAAATAATGTCACATCCAGCACTACTTGATACAGATATCTGTGTAGACCAAATTAGTAAAGTGGAGACTTCAGGTATCATCTGCATATTGGTTGATGCTGAAGACCTAATGAGCAAGTGAGGAGAATAAAAAGAAATTGCTTGCATAGTGTTGAATGTAGCTTTTACTATTAATTGGTAAATGGATCCAAATTAAACATAGCAATTCTCAGATGAAATTTTATGCAGAGCTAGTAGCATTTAACAACCAGATAACTACTTAAAGATTTCAAATGTTTAACGTTTCAGTCATTTTGGAAGTGCCAGAATGGTTTAATGTATTTAATTAAACTAACAAGTTTACAAAAGTAATAAAATATTGATTAATATAGATATAAAAAGCTGTCTTTTAAAACCAATAGTTTGATTCCCTTTTCCCTTTTTTATCTAGGTGAAGAATTGGAATATGAATTTGATTCCCATGGAACAGGCACCTGGCTTTGTAGGGTGAAGTATGTATGTATATTATGCAACAATTTTGTGTATATTCATTCAATTCTAGATATGGATTGATAATTGAAAATTATTTTGGGGCAGGTGTGAGTGTTGGTAGGTTTTTTGTTTTGTATTATTTTCTGGCTGGTTCTGGTTAGTTGATTGGGTTTCTGCATTTATTTTGTCTATTTTTTGTTTTCATTTGTCTATTATACCTATGCCAGAGAGGTTTTTACTAATATATCTGAAATGGAAAAATAATTTGAAATAACTAAATACCTTGCTTTTAAAATAACAAATATTTTGCTTAAGGCAATTTTAAAATGTTTGATTTAAAAAACAAAAAAGAGGAATTGACTGAATTGTTGATTTTGCTTTATACTTTCATCCCACTAAATTGGATAGGCTGCCTATAGATGATGCCTCAGGGAAACAGCTTGTGGCAGAAGCTATTCATTCAGGGAAGAAAAAAGAAACAATGATCCAGTGTGCATTGGAAGCCTGCAGAATATTGGATGCTAGGGGTGTGTTGCGACAAGAGGCAGGTAAGTTATGCCGCCAGATTTTTTTCTCAGCAGAAATCTTCATGAAGCAGTCTTGTTATCATGAAAGTTTGTAAATTTATGCTTATCCTACTTGCAGTATGGCTAAATGTAGTTTACTGTGGAGTCCTTGGTACTCTTAGGGCTTCATTATTTTCTTGCAGACATATCATCATTCTGAGTTTAGTTTACTGTTTAAAAGATTTTTTTAACCTCACTATTTGACAAGGAGCTCTAAACAAGAGTTCATCGAAAAATAAGCCTTCTATATCAATAACTTCAATTTAAATATGGATATTTTAATAAATGAAATAGGAAAATAATCCTTGACTCATCTCTTTTGTTACCTGTACAATATTTTACTTCTTCATATAATCACCACATTTGCCAGCAAAAGACAAGAATCTTAAAGCTTTGTTTCTTCAGTGAGGTCCTGGCAGTTATTCGTCTCTTGGGTGACTTATATTAATATAGTCATTGCCATAAACACATGTTCTGTGGTGAATTTCAGTTGGAAGGATTCCTTCAGCAGTCAGAAATGCACATACACAAGTACTAATGCAAGCTTCCATTTCATAAACATTAGCAACACAACTTTTCTCATACCAACTTGCAGCCCACTGAAGTGAAAGAACAGATGTCAACAAAATGTTAGAACGTGGTTTCCTAAACTGAGGTGTATGTCCCTTGAGAATTTATAGACAGAATTCAGGGAAAGTGTGAAGAACTTTTTAGTTCTACATGGTTACAACCACCTTACCCAAAGTTTCATTGTATCATTTTCATTGTTCATTTCTGTACATTTTGTTGTTTGGTTATTTAGGCGAGGTATATACATTAAGTTTACACTAAAAGGAGGTGTAATGATAAAAAGTTCAGGAACCACTGTATTAGAGCTTCAAGTATATCAGCATTACCATCTTTTGGCAACTTACAACATTAGAGTCATTCAATCCTCATAATATATTGCTTATATTTGTTATTTTCATTGTAAATAAGTGATCTTATATGACATGCTTTTTTAAAAAAAATGTGTGAAATAATATGATAAAATAGATTATTGGCCTCCATTTGTTTGCATTTTGTTTCTTTTGTCAATATTTTACTTGCAAATTTATGTGTGGATTATTTGTAAACCATCCAGAGTCATATAGGTGAGCTAGGCATTGTAGAAATTTGATAATTAAATAAAAATATAAATTCTTTTCTCTTAGTTTCCCGGAAAAGAAAAGCAAAGAATTGGGAAGAAGAAGACTACTACGATAGTGATGATGACATATTCCTTGATCGGACAGGAGTTATTGAACAGAAACGACTCAACAGAATGAAGAAAGCTGGAAAGATAGATGAAAAGCCAGAAACATATGATTCATTGGTAAAAGCAAATTAAGCAAGTGATTCATTCGGCTTTGTTAGCCTTGCTGTTAGAAAAAAAAATGATAGTATAAAATTATTTAAGCATCATTCATGCCTAGGGTTGCAGCTATATTAGGTGATTTTTTTTCTTAAGAAAAGTTATATAACTTAAAATACTTTGAATATATGGTTACAAAAATTATGGTTACAAATATATGGTTACAAAAATTATTTTATTCAAATAGCATTCATGCCTCAAGGTATTTTGACATGCTACAGAATTAAGACATCTAACACTAAACCATAATGTCAAGAAAGCAGAGAGACAAAAGCAGAATTACTAATTAACAAAATTACTAAAAAAATGTCCTTGTTTCATGGTGCCTTAATAGATGCATAGATTTGCCTTGTAACAGAGCAAAACGCTCTCGTCACTATTGAAAATAATACGATAGCATCATAGATACATTTTTTCTGTCTTCTGTATTTATAAAAGATATTTTCATACAGCTTATTCTGCATATCTCAAAATGATTTACAGTAACTATAAAAATGTATAGTAAAAACAAGAGAAAACAGGACACCAGAGTAAAAAATGAATATAGATAGTAAAAAGAAGAAACGTATGGGAAGAGAGATTTAACTCTGGGGAAGAACAACATAAAAATTAGTTTTGAAAACAAAGATAAAACAAATCAGCATTGAGCTCTGACCTACCATGGATATCTTATCTGTTTACAGATTGCAAAACTACATGCAGGTGAGAGAGAGCTCTCTGAGATAGCAGAGAAGCTGAAGTCTTCAAGGACAAGTAAGACTATAAGATTATTATAAAACTAATAAAATTGAAAACATATTGTATATATGAGTGCAGGCTGTCTTGCACAGATTCCTAAAAATTTAAAAATGGAGTAAAAACTAAATGAGACTAACAATATGGATCACGGAAAGTATTATTTTTATGTTGTAAGCTGCCCAGAGTCACTTTGAAATGAGATGGGTGGCAAATGCATTTCTAAATAAATAAATAAAATTATTTTGAACTCATTCCTTCATTAATATTTTATGCATCGTGCAGAGTCAATTTGTAGAATACGATTGATTAACGTACAAACGT
This sequence comes from Protobothrops mucrosquamatus, assembly GCF_001527695.2. NCBI lineage: Eukaryota > Metazoa > Chordata > Lepidosauria > Squamata > Viperidae > Protobothrops > Protobothrops mucrosquamatus. The sequence continues at coordinate 322,844 of NW_015386794.1, forward strand.
TGAAAGAATTTTTTATTGCCACCAACTTGTAATAGTATAAAGTGTATTTTCATAGATTTAACTGACTCAGCAGTGACTAGAGAAAAAAGATAATTAACCAGATAAAAAAGATCATTGATTTTATCATGTCATATTTTTGGTCTCTGGGGCCTTTTCTAAAGTCTCACAAGGTAGAGGGAGATCTGTTCCATATGTCGAGCGTTTCGATAAAGAAAGCATGTGGTATGGATCTCACAAGGTGAGATTGTTTAATTAATGGGACATGGAGCATGCCATCCATATCAGATAAATAGAGCTAGAGTGTAGAGAGTAAGGAAGATGACCTTCATAGATATATGCCGGAACCATTATCTAGGGAAAAGGGCTGAGATACTTTCTAAGTCTAGAATATCAGATAACATTTGTAAGTGACTCAGACTGACACTTTCCTAATTGACTGAAGTCAATAAGAAGGATGAGGAGGTACAACACATAATTATTTGCACTGCCATGCAATGTTCAAAGGCAGCCCCAGAATACTCAAGTTTTACATTCCTTCTGTCTGAGCATAACCCCATCCAGAACGAATGATGTTAGATTTTCCAGAGCAAATAGCCTCCATATCTACACTCATTCACTCTTACTTGGGTTGAGCTGAAGGCTGTTTGTCCCTATCCAGACTCCCTCAGCCTGTAGATGCTATGACAGAATCCTGACCTGTTGCTATATATTAAATAATATATGTTTTCAATGAAAATTGCAATTCCTGAATCAGGGCAAATATTCTCTTATTTTCTGAGAGGAAGGTTCTCTTACTGGTATGAGAATTCTTGGATTTTTATAACACTTTTTAAAAATTTCAATAGGATAGTATATAAAAGGCAATGCAGTTCAAAATATATCAACATTATTTAAGTTAATAATATTGTTTGCTTTTATTTTATATATAACTATATATACATATTTTTCCAGATTCAAATTATATTTTAAAATGCATATTAGAAATAGGATTACGGTATATTTCTTTTGAAAGAAAACAGTCCTGTGACAGTGAGATTGAGAGATCCATTCTTGGGAATTAGTCTTAAATATGACTGAGTTTTTGTGTGAATTAAAATGGAGCTATATCTAGCCATTATCTTAGCATGTTTTGGGAAGTATAAACCATAAGATGCTTATTTGCATTAGATTTAAAGTTTAACATGTACTGTGACTTTACAAAGCCTAAAGTTTTGTTTTTACATAGGACAGGTTGATTTTAGAATTCCCTTTGTTTAAAAAATAGTAATATGATTAAATAAATCAATATTATTTTAATCTTTAAATGGGAAGGAGAAGGGAGAATATTGCCACAAAAACTGTTATAAGAATAATTGGATACAAAAATGCATTGAAACACTGTAGGATTTTTGCAGATATTCTCTATTATTTATTTACAAATATATTTGAATATGTATTTCACATATATGTTTTAATACATAATTTCCCATAGCACAGTCCCATTCAGCAACTCAGGATTCACTGGATGAATTCATGACTGAAATCAAGTCAGAATGTTCCGTAGACAGTGTGACACGTAAAAAGCTTCACTTGAGAACCTTTGAACTGAGGAAGGAACAGCAGCGATTGAAAGGACTAATTAAGATTGTTACCCCTACATCCATGCCGGAGCTGAAGTCCCAGTGAGTCTGATTACAGGGCACTAATCAGTATGACTTTTCCTTTTATTTTAAATATGTAATATACTGTACTTTAACCATTAAATGCACTTGTAATGGAATACAGGTAATATTTGAACTTGAAATAATCTGGCTTCAATTTAAATTATAGTTTGCATTAATTATGGGTGGTACAGATACCATTGTAATGTTTAATCCTGAGCAATTGCAAGAGACACAGGAGTTCATGCTTGAGGTAAGAAATGCACTGTTGTGTGAACTGGACTTGATTGGTTGCATTGGGCTCCCATCAGTCATATAAACCTGTACTGCTTGAAGCCAGTCCAAGTAGAGATGTAGGACTCTGTTTGTAGGTTATCCGTATGAATAAACTTAATCCTTCAATATCTGATGTTAATTTTTTGATATATTTCATTTTTAAAATTTATTTATTTTCTATAGGCTTGAGAATCAAGATCTGGAATCTCAAAATAAGCCCAAAAAGCTAACTTTACCTCTATTTGGTGCCATGAAAGGGGGAAGCAAATTCAGACTAAAAACAGGGACCGTAGGGGTAAGTAAGAAGAAGAAAAAGCTGTGGGTTTTAATTTTTCCAAGTACACAATACTGTGATAGTATTGGGGAAAGCTGCCACGGGGTTTCAGAGTTTGCATCTCACGTGTTTAGTTTAGGAACTATATATTTTCTGAAATAAACCATACATCATTAACTCCTTATTCCTAGAAATATGTATAAGGCCAGCTTTTAATGGCACCTTTTCCAATTTTCCTTATTTCTCAATGTCAGTTGAAAAACAATCTTTACTGTAATTTCTGTTTACAATATAGAAACTGCCCATGAAACGTCCAGATATACCGGTAAACCTATTAAAGATGAAAGATGAGGGGCCAGAAGAAGAGGAGGAAGAAGAGGAGGAGGAGGAGGAAGATGTGAACTACAGTTTAAATGAAAGCTCACAGAACACAAAGATGGAAACTGCAACACAAGAAATAGTTAAAGAAGGGAATCTCCTTTCCACTTCTTATTCACCCAGAAACCAAAGTATGGAATTCCTTAATGATGATTATTTATACTGGTTTTTTTTAAATATTCATTCAACTTGCACATATTTTAATTAGTTTAAACTTAAGCAAGTGAATATGAAGATTTAGTCATTTTTATTAGCCTCTGTGCGTGCATGTGAAATAGTCCAGAATCGATGCTCTTAGAGGCATCCACGGGAGATCAAAAAAGTTAAGATGGCTAGAACCTTGTCATGGAAGCCCCACCTAATTTTTACATGTGTTGCTGGAAAAGGCTTCATTTTCTAGGAGCAGCTAATTAGAAATTTTGAAGGCAGACCAAACCCCCCCTTGGTAATATCAAATATACACATTTGCATTTTATTGACATGTGTTTATCTTACTCTTAAATTGAAACCTGCAGCTTTCCTGACATCTAGTGGTATAAAATATCTGGTAGTAGTCCTTAAAACACACCACTACTTCTAGTTTCCTTAATACAGTAAATGTTCAATTTAATGGACTAATGGGGTAAAAAGGATGTCCAGACAAATGGGAGGGAGGGGTTGAGCACCAAAACACATGAGGTCCCTCTGCTTCACTCTTCTGTGGTAACAGTCGAAGGTAGATATAAAGATAAAGTTGGTGACACCCATTGCACAGGTGGCACCACTGAAACCATTGCTGAGAGTGACTACCTTGTGAAATGATTGCAGCCATGCAATGCTTAGACCCATTGGGGTGATAGGGGTACATTTCATTGGGGTGATATCTTCCATATGTATTAGCCAGCATTACTATTATCTAAGTCTCTTTCCAGCAAAATTCATTATTTCTCAAACTTCAGAGGGTGTTTGGCTCAATCAGATCCAAGAGAGGGACTCAGAATCCTTATTGAGTGGAACTCCCCGGATCAAGTGGACGAACCTTGACCAGTACAATACAGTGGCTATATGAAACATGCACAACTCTCATATTATCCAGAATGTTTTTTTTTTAATTTTAAATTCTGTAGCATCAACCCAATGTGGTTACAAAATAGCAAGATTATAAATTTAATACAAAAACATTACCTAATTGTGGTATAGAGAAAAAACTTAAAACTAAATCAGTCAATAGTAAAAATAGAACTATATTTGTAATACTTTAAGAAATAATGAAAATGCCTGCAAAAATAGAAGTCTAACCTATCACCAAAAAGATTGTAGTACTGACCCTAGGCAAGCTTTCTGTCAGAGGGCAGTTAAAAAGAAATCATTCTTTCTCTTGAGGATGTTTACTGATTAATTTTCTTGTACAGAACTGAGTTGGTATCAGTTGCAAAGTATCTTTTTCAGAACTAATACAGCTCTGCCCAGACAGTCCAGAATGCAATATCTGTAATAGCTTGAGTTATACATTAGCTTTTTTGTGCACTTTGTTTAGGAGTGCCTGGGCAGATGGGGGTGGGGAATCAGAAGAAGCAACATGGTGGTCCATTCATCACAATCAAAACGTGCAGTATTAACTGTATATTGTGCATACATACACAATAAGGCAGCCTTAATTCTTATTTGACATCCCCATTTTTTTAAAAAAAAATCCATACGTTTTATATTTTATCTTTATACGACCTAATTTCATTTTCACATTTTAAGGTTCCCTGTTTTTATTGATTGGAGATCACTGAAAACCTCTTATCATTTGCTTTATTTTGCACTATCGTTGTGTATAGTGGAAAAGCTGCTTTAATTAGATAAAACTCTATTTCTATTCCTAATTAACTAAATTTTGGGGTTCCTATTATATTTTTATAGGATTTAAATCTCAGACTGAATCTTCAAGCAAGGATACAAGCCCATTAGATCATAATTGCCCAGTGAATAAGTTGCAGATAAAACTAGAAGGTAAGCAGTTTTATGCAGCTCTTTGTCTCTTGAACAATCTACAGAATATGAGCACTAGGACAAAATGATAATTTCATTGATATTGAAACAAATTATATTTCACAACTGGTGAGAAAAAAAGTTATTGACTCTTAAGAAGATCACTATTTTAAACAATATTTTGCATTCAATGACTACAAAATTTAGAATAAAGGGGATAGCTTCCAGTCACTAGGCCTGAGCTGAACTTTCAGCAAGATGCTTCTCCAGATTTCTGATTTCAATCTCAGCCACTTAAAGTTGCTTTTCCAGTCACCTGAGAGGCTGTCAGAAAACTTCAGGAGACTCAAACCAGCCATGCTGATCCTTGCTGAAACTTTTTTAACCACCTTGCAGATCCAGTGAGATGTTGGACTTTCAGTGCTCTATAAAAACTCAGCTCTTGTAAAAGCATTAATTTAGAAACTCAAGCCTTTTCAGAATAATGAAGAGAAAAAACAATAGTAAATGGTACTTTAGTGTTGGACTATTTCCAGCAGGCAGTGGAATACCTTTTTTTTAAATAAAAGTTTATTAGTGAAACCTAACAGAAGAATAATGTATCAGTGATAGTATAATTTAAAAATTACATGTATAATAGCAATTGAAACAAAATAAATTTAAGGAGGAATAAACTAAGGAAAATATATTTCAGATAAAATATTAGAAATTGTAATATTTCACCTAAGATATATTATTACAAAGGCAATGTGACAGTCCTACTGATACAAACATTTCTGGGATATATGCATTCTTTGTCTTGTCAGATAAGACTCAGTGCTTTATTTTAACAACTCCCTGCTCTGTGTTGTTTTTAGAGAAAGATTTATTTACTTTGAAAATAAAGAATTAAGATCTGTATTATAAACTTCATTTTTCCAATTGTTTATTTTACTAGCATCTGAGATGCCAGCAACAAAGCCAAAAAATCAAAAAGATAGCAGTAAACCTAAGGTGAGTTGGAAGAACAAAACGTTTTGTTTGTTTGTTTCGTAGATTTATATAGCAGTCCATCTTGAATAAGTTACTTTGGACAATTTACACCATTAAAATAATAAAAACATTTAAAAATATAAAACCATAGCAGTTGAAAATCACAAAAAATAACAGCAATCAATATAACCAAGAAACTATCAGCAGTTTGAATGGTATCTTGAAGCACCCTGGTAGCCAGTGCAAATCACGGAGCAGTAGCGTTAGAGGTACCAAAAAATAAACACCACCAACTGACCCGCTACCCATTCTACATCAACTCCAGCTACCAAAAGCTCTCAAATGGAGGCTCTTGTAGAGCACATTGCAGTAGTCCAGTCTAGAAATCACCATGTTTGATTTCCTTGAACAAGATCTGTGAATCCAAGTGAGTCCCAGATTGCACACCAGTTTGGTCTGAGGCACTGCAATCCAATCCAGATAAATCATCTTTATAGTTACCAATAACAGATGCTTAATACTCTATGTTTGGGGGGGATGGGAAGGGGAGAAGTTCCCTTATGAATTAAAAGAAGAATTGCTTAATAAGGAAATTTGAGCACAATTGTCTCCCTATCTCAGCTTGATCCTGTAGTGTACTGCGCTTGGAGGGACAACTTTTATACTTATCAAAAGGAGATACTTCTTGATATTTTGGGAATAGTAGCTTTGCTCACAAACATTACAACAGCTTATATAAAAGGATTATAATTCAAATACTTGGTTTCCATTGAACCAGCAGTGATTAAAATATCTCACCTAATCATCCTTCATAGTGCAGTAGAGCTAATGATAGAGAAATTATGTGCAGCTGTTTTACCATCTGCTGTCAATCTTGCTTTGTAAATCTGTTGTAGTGCTTAACTGTATGTAATCCAGTACTGCATGAGTCAGGAGATACTGCATTTTTTTCTCCTTCACAAAGCAAAAATAGACTTTAAAAAAAAAAACCCTATTCTCTAGCACGGCATCTTTTATAACAATGCAATGTTTTTGAGGGTATGTCTGCAAATTATCCTATTTAAAATAAGAGAATTTTTTTATTCTTTTCCTGAAATCTTTCAGTAGAAACAATTAAACAATTGTTAGCATTTTCCTCAATTTAAGCCCAACTAAGAAAAACCTATATGTTATTTAGTTCTTCCTTCATTTGGTACAAAAATCCCTCTCATAAATCCCTCTCAGAGTACAGTCTGACAAAACAGTACTTTGCCCTCAAATCATAATTGGAAATGAATTCTAGGCATATAATGACTGGCCAAGTACATGACTTTGATACTCCAGTGTACATTTTTGCTTCAGGCTCACTCATTCTCAACCTTATCAACTTTAAAATATGTAGACTTCAACTCTCACAGCTGGCTGGGGAATTCTGGGAGTTGAAGTCCAACCTCTTAAAATTTTTGAGGTTGAGAAACACTACTCTAGATCGCAGAGAATATACAAGTTGTGTTCCATCTATTATTCTCCCCTACCCCATCCAGCTGCCAGCAATATTCCACTGTCTCTCTCTTGTTTTGTCACTGCCAAATATTCAAGACTTGAGTACATCTCTATATACAGGACAGAGTGGTTTGAGATGGTTTTGTTTTTGTTTACTCTATTTTAAACCTTGGGATCAACTGCTTTGCAAAGAGATGAGAATCATTATAAGTTGGTATGTTAACCTGTAAGAAGAATTTAAATTATGCAGAACTAATAATTATATTATCAAAAATTAACATTTGACAGATTTGTTCTATTGATTCGTTTAATGAGCACTAAATTTAAATTTTGCCTTCCAGTCATTTTTTAAAATGTATTTATGTGATTCTGCCCTTTTTTGCAGCATAATCTCTGGTTTGCCATTCAAGGGCTATTGTGCCCACAATGCAATGAAGGTTTTACATACTGGCATATATTTACAAACAGTAAATTGCTTTCTGTCCTACAGATTCAGCATTCATTATCCTCAAACTACCCAGAAGATGATCCAGATTACTGTGTATGGGTACCACCTGAAGGTAAAGGGGCACTCAGAATAATTGTGGAGCATGAGTTGCTGACAAAATATAGTTTATATATGAACAAATAAAACTTAGCGACAAGTGTTCTGGTCCCATTTTAATCACAAAGTGAGCTGGCTAACCTTGGGCCAGTCACTCTCTATCAATCCTAGGAAGGAGGCAATGCAAACCAATTCTGAAATATTGCCAAGAAAACTGCAGGGACTTATCCAGGCAATTGCCAGTAGCAAGACAGACTCAAAGACACACACATAACATACAAAAAAAAATCCTAACTTATTTGAAGTACAGAATAAACAAAATATAATCAGAATGTTCTGAGGGGGGTTATGCTATAGATTTCTGTTTGGTCTTCAAAATGGAGTTATGTAAATACTAATCAAGTATAGACAAAATCAGTGTTCTGTCTCTGAATATAATAGGCACAAGTGGATTTTGGTAGGGAATTGAAGCTGCTTCCCTCTATGTAAAGCCTGGCTCTGCTTTTGCAGGAATGATGCCATTCAGCCCCTAAAGCATCTTTGACAGTATTAATTATTTTCTGCTCAAGGTGTTTTGGTCCTAGCTGTATTGAAAGGTAGAGTTTAAATAATGGCAACAGCCTTGACTATCTTTGTAGCAGAAATTTAAAAAACCATTGAGATAAAATCACTGAAACAACAGTAATGCAAATTATTTTAAAAAGCACTATAGCAAAAAAAAATCTCAAATTTTAAAATACTGTTTTCTTTTCTCTGTTGAGCAGGTCAAAGTGGTGATGGCAGAACCCATCTAAATGCTAAGTATGGCTACTAAATTATTCTGAAAAGTAAAGAAGTATGGCACAGTAAATGATAACTGGCACAATATGCCATTGAAATTACAAGCAACACATTTCTGTTCATTTTCTTAAGCACTGTTTAATGATTCCTGATCCTTTCTTAAGGATGTTTTTCCCTTAGAAGTGAATGTGTGTATAATGTGTATATAGTGGTGATAATTAAGAATTTACAGGTAACATAGATATAGCAATGTTGGTTTTATAAAAACTTTTTTAAAATGGTTGTTTTTATTTCTTTAACATTATTTCTTGATCTAAAGGGGTAAAGGAATAAGTAAATTATTTCTTGATGTAAAAGGAATTAGTTATAAATTTCTATTTAGTCAATATGTATGCTGAGGGCTACTTCAAATTCTCTGATGCTTGGATTGATTATCAAAATATTTTCTGCCTGTGCATGTACAAGTATGTAATTCCACAAAATACAATTGCCAATGGCCCTCTCTGATTGGAGCTGCTGAAATCAAGGCTAATTTTTATCCTTCCTTTCTGTCGCAGTCTTTTTTGTAAAGGTTCTTTGTTGATATTTTTCTTTTTCCCCTGTACAAGAAGGTGAAATACTAACACATTCATATCTTGGCCAGTTGTAGTTTAGTATTAATGCAGGTGGAAAAATGTATTAATCTTTAGCAGTTCCTGAAAGAATGTTAAATATCTAACATTGGATAGTTGGGAGAGTAAAAGCTAAGGAATGGAAGTACTATGAATTAGTGTATCTGAAACTTTTTGGATAAGCCAGAAAACAAGGTTTCTGCTCAAAAGGCAATTATCCTTGGTCTAGACCTGCTTTTACATCATAATTTCTGCATTTAGGTTGCATCAGGTTCCATATGAGAAAAGGATAGAAATTGCATTTAAAAGGAAAAAACAAGCTAGAGGCATACAATAGTCTTATCTACTACAGTATGTAAACATATTACTTGTGACAATGAAACCAGTTCATAACAGGAGAAGAGAGGGGGAAGCACTGGAAAATGTTTACTAGTTTCACTTTTCTTTTAATGGTAAAATAAAACCTGCCATTTTGCAGCGTTATATTAATGGATTTACTGGCAAGTAGGAATGTGAGGATTGCACGATTCATAGAATGAAAGGAGAATTCATAAGTATGGTCCTGAAGTTTTAGACCAATTCCATAACTTATGGGTGAATGAAAGGCTGTGTGATTGGGCCTGAGACAGACTTTATGAAATATGGTAAACCTCCATATTCTGGGCCCATTATCTAATGCATAAGAATCCACTTCCATTTTGTTCCATCTATAACATTCACATACTAATAACCATTTCTCTTTTAGCAAAAAGATTTAAGCGATATTTATTTTACATTTATGCAAAACCCTAGCTTTTGGAAATATATGGCCCAGAGGGAAGTTTATTTTTAAAATCTCCAATGTGGCTCCTTTAAAGATTAGAGTCCCAATAATTTTAATCTTTAAAGAAAAATGAAAATGGGCATGCGACAAAGTAAAGTACAGATAAAATAGCATTAGAGTTATTTGCAAAATGCCTCATTCCTCTGAAATTCCTAGAAAAACATGGCGGCTGGTGGCAGCCCGTGCTTTGGGGAGCTCTGCCCATTTCCCTACAAAGTTAAGCTTGGGATATAGGAAATATCCTGGGGGAAATAAAATAAGCGGCAACTTCAAAAGTCTGTCTTCATCTGAAAGGCAAAATAAAAGTTTGCCTTCTACCAAGTGGGAGTTTTAGGACTGGTTTTGTCCAATAAAGCAGCAGTTTGAAAATAATTAAACCTCATGAAATCTGGCATTGATGAGGGCTCCTGAAATTTCAAATGTTCAAAATCCTTGGTTTATCCTATATTTGTTTAAAAATAAGCCACCATCTTCGGCAACAGCTTCTCATTCATCTATTCATTCATCTATTCATCTAAGTCATCTGTTCTGTGTTCAGTAATTTGTATGAGCAAGAATTACTAATTCCAGAACAGAATTAGTATATTATAAAATTATAGGGTGTTTTTTTAGCCATTGCTATAATTTAAAGTTCTCTTCCAACAGTTATTCCATTTCTGTCACACATTTGTGACTACTTGTGACTGCTCTCAAAGTTGATGTAAAAAACAACAACAGATTTTTACTGTCAGGCATACCATATCCAGGCTACAAAATATGGAAGACCATAGATGACAGCAAAATGACTTAGAGATACAGAAGTCCCTCTGCTGCCATCTAATGACCACCTAGATTTTTACAACCTAAATCATGCCCAAGATACCCTTCCAGTGTTCCTCCTATATATTAAATACAAATGATAGAAAATCCTTTTTTTTTTAATCCAAGAAAGCATTCTTCAGTATTTCATCACCTCCATTTTTTCTCATGCCAGAAGGCACAGAAAGATTTAAATTATTAAGGCCTGCACATGGGTGGGTACTCTAGATAATTCAGTCTGCTGTTCTTTGTTCCATACTACAGAAAGTTCTTGTCTATGTTCTCCTTTAGTCTTGTGTGACATAAGCTTCCCTCCACAAGACATAATTGTGGCCAGACCCTCTGTGTGACCACAAGAGTTAAATGAAAAAAAGAAATTCCTGATTGCTTGTAGCTTAGTTCTGCACAGATTTAAAGCAGCTTCATACATTAAGATGGAAATACAAGCCAGATTAATGGGGCAGGAAAAATATGGTACAGCACAGTGACTGAAAGTTAAAATAGTAATAGGGCCAAGCCTCAGATTAATCCAGACAGCAGTTCCATTGGATCAAAGCATACACAATCATCATCTCCTATAGACTTTACTTGAGAAAATGGTCTCTAAATAATATACGAATATGAAAAATGGTGAATTGGAGTAGTTTGTTATTTAAATTGTTGTGGAAAGGAGATCCTGGTCAATATTGAAAGATTTGAGACTTTAAAAAAATGGGAAAAACCGGCCAAGATAGCAGAGGGATTGGCAGTTAAGTCAAACTGTCTGCTTAGAAGTGCTTTAAGTTTCTAATGTGGATGGTAAATATATTTTATTAAAATATCAAAGTATAAAATAGGAAGGAAAATAGTGGAAAAATGGGGAGGGGAAGGTGTAGGATAAAGGGGGGAAAGAAGAAAGAAAATTATAGACTTCCAACTCTTTTTAGCTCAATAAAATAATATAATAACATAGCCTCAACTTAGTAGTTTTATGTAATATGTGTATTAGCATTTCTATAACAACAAACCTGTCTAATGAACAAAACCCATAGTCAATGTTTCATGTTTTACCATCTCAAGCACAAAATCCAAAAGCAGTTTCCATATAGAAATAAAGTTGGATGTGTTCTTTTCTTTGATTAAACAGTTAATTTAGCCATCTCTGCTAGTTCCATCAGTTTTTCCAGCCATTCATCCATTGTGGAAATTAAAGTATCTTTCCATTTTTGTGCATACTGGTAAATAATTATTAAGTTCAGATTTGTTAATGCTCTGCTATAAAATAAAAGGCTAGTCAGCTATTGGAGTTGTTTGGTTTTTTTAATTAGATTATCCTCCTTTTGCTGTTCTCTAAAGCTCAGAAGTGTGTGTGTGTGTGTGTGTGTGTAGCTGGTTTTTTCCCTCGCCCATTTGGGGGGGGGGGGGAGCTGTTATTTCAGAATCCTTTAAATAAGCCATGTGAGTTTTGCCCTCATAAATTTTCATCACTCTCTGTTAATAAAATAATCATCTATTTTTCTTAAAAGCAATTTGGCTTTACTGCTTTGACCTTTACCCAAGTCATGAAAGGTTTATTGTTGATTCCAAATAATCCACCCCAGAAAGAAACTTAATTTCTCAAATGCTGTTGTAAAGCTGAGTTTGAAAATGACAAGTGGGCAACCAAATTGCAGGAAGAAATTCAACAGACACAATGTAACATGTGTGCAATTAAACAGTGAAGGGGTAGAATTTCATTGTATACAGAACAAATCCTTTTATCAGCTGGCATCTGATCATTTACAAGTTTTGTGGTTACATATTTATACACAGTGAACTTATTTCTGCCCTTTCTGATAAATCTTGGCTGTTTAAAATAGAAAACAGATGCTGGCAAACAATCCTGGTTTTTGTAAACCTATGTTTTGGTGAAAATCTTGATAGGATACTTTTGTACTTTCCCTCTGTGTAGAAATTGCTTGCATGTGTTTCCATTTTGTAGAAAGTTGGACTTGAAACCATGCCTATCTTTTTGTGAAATGCTAAGATGTCATTTAGGTCAATTTTAAAAAGTGCTTAACTAATTTATATCACCATGCTTTTGAAGAAGAGTCTGCTTTCCCATGTTTTTTTTTTTAAATATCACAGAAGAACTCTACAAAAGGGAAACCATAAGCAGATTATTAAAGCAGCAATTTATAAATTCAGTTGCAAGCTATGGGATTTAACCTTACTCAAAAGCAGCCATTCGTATTATTCTATAAGCATTCCAGCTTATACAAGTCTTTATTCACCAGCAGAAATAACTTTTCCCATGCAAAGTTGGTGGCATCTTCTTATTGGTCATCGTGTTGGGACACCAGTGTGCAGCTTTTTCTCTGATGTAGGGAGAAGACGGTGTTGAGCTTGAGATCTTGCCCCACATTCTCTGAACAAAATGGTTTACATCTGTGGTGACAGTAGAGTTTACATCACTTGTCCCTGCAACTGCTGCAGCTGGACTGTTCTGTCAGGGTGTCCAATTGTAGACTGAGCCATTAAGCAATGAGAGTGATAGGGACAGCTAAACATGGCAGAAGTTTTCTCATTTTCACTGCACTGCAAAGCACACAGCAGCTGTCATTTCCATACCAAAACATCAAGCTCCTGCCACCTCCAAATCACCTGCTACATTTCCAAATGCTTCCACATTTTTTTTTTAAAAAAACTCTCAACATGGCATGCTGTGGTATCTTTCAAAGGTTCATATGCAGACAAGCATTTCTGAGGCAATGACTCACATAGCATATGAATACATCCATTTGGAACATGTTTACTCAAAATAGGATCCCTTGTTTTCACCAGAATTTTCATCCAAACTCCTTGAACAGAAGCCTTCTGCATTCTCTGGACTGCCAAGAACAACTCCATCATGGCAAATTCACTCTGAAATAGGGGGGAAAAAGAATTTAGAGGGGCTTCTTAAATGAGAGGCTGTCATTAAACACATCTTCATCCATGGTTAACTGAACTAATCTTAATTAATCTGTATAATAGTGAGCCAGAAATTAACCAGATGTGATGCATTTGCAGAACTTGCTAGATTAAAATGTGATAATTTTTATGGTTCAGTTCCATATGAACACAGCCGAAAAGACATGGAGAACTAGCATTGCAGAAAGGGAGGAAAATTTCATGAGTTTTAATAAATGTGTTTAATTAGAATTAGAATCATAAAATGAAAAATGGAAATGGTATGGTTATTTGATAGAAAAGACTGTTAGTAAAGTTTTTCTCTAGCTGTGGATAAAAATTCCATTACAGTTGATTTCCAAACATTCAAGACCTTTTAACAGAACAAAATAAATAGAGCATAACAACATACTTTGTTGCAAAAAGTCGAAGTAAAGGAGTGCATTATTCATCATCATCATACAATGTACTCAGATCTTGCTATTTTGTGCTTGTACTCTCAAAGTTTAAGTTTAGGATAGGTATTTATTCTTATCAGTAAGGAGTAAAACTAAATTTAGTAATTGATTAAGAAGGAGGAGATAGTAAATGTGTTCTTTCCATGTTGTTTTTATTTAAACTTCTTGCCAAAATTATACACAGAGAATAAAAACTGAGACTTAAACAAGACCTTCAATATATAAACAAAGGTCAGACTGAGGTCAGCGGCTTCTTCAAAAATAGAAATAGCATCGATCACCCTTTCCCCATGAGCAAATCTATAACGATCAGTTAGCCACATAAAAAAATATCCAAAAATATTTTTCCCCTTGTGGGTTGTTTTTGTGCTGCAAGTAATAGACCAAATCCCAAGATGTACTGGAAAAAAAGCAAATAAACAGTGATGGGCAAAGGGAATCATTCAATCAAAGGTCAACAAGAGGAAAAAAATGGTAGGAATCTGAGGGAGGATGAGAAGAGATAAAGGCAAAGCAGCTATACCGCATCCCCTTTCAGAAGTGGAGGAGATGGGACCAGAGGATTTTGCTGGTGAAGAAACCATAACAGTGTGTAATGATCTCCAGCTGTTGAAATAAAAGCCCTATTCTGGGATTCATTAATAGAAGGAAAGGCCTCAGACAAATGTGGTGATCAATTAAAAGCTGGGGATAGGACACAGGCAAAGAAGATTATTTTAACATCTAGTCTTTGTAGAACACAGTTTTTTTGTAACAATAGGCTGGGCCCATCAGAACACCACATGCTCACCGCAAAAGAAATCCTCCTTAAATATCATTCCACCAGTTGGGATAGAAGCTATTTACACTAAGTGGGTATATTTACACAGAACATCCCTCTTCTTGGATGTTCTCCAGATGGCAGAGAATTTCTGGTATGGGCAACAGTTCAGTCCATCATGAACCCTTTGGCATTCTAAAATAGTATAAAGACCAGCAGTTCTAACTTTTCCTAGCTTAAATCCTACCAAGCTATTTTAAAAAAACCTGACTCAATAGAGTCAGTACTACAATAGAAACAAAAGCCCACTTTTTTTTTTTTTTGCAAAAAGTAAATATGTGTTCATATGTATTCAGTTATTATGGTTGGTAACACAGTCAGCCAGATATTTAGATTGGATTAGGCATGCCAAACAAATCCTTCCCAAGGAATTGGGATATGCAGATGTTGTTTAATAATTATATAATTTAAAGATTTAATTCAAGTTTTAGTGACATCTGTGTTCTATGTAAATTACTTCTCAGTCTCACATTTGGTTAGCATACCCAACAACTGAGACTATTGTCCCCATATAGGCCTGTCCACTTAGACTAAAATCAGAGGCCTACAGATTCAACATAATCAGGTCCTGAATCACCCCAGATGAAAGTTGTTGAGTTTTTATCTTTTTATTTCAATGGTTTTTAGATTTTCAGTACCTAATGTTATTACAAATTTTAATGTATGGCCAATTAAGCTATGCTACTACAAGCTCTGTACTTTACTTTGAGTGCAAAATATTAAGTTACAGGTTTTGGGAAATGGTTTATTTACATCTTTACCTATTATAATTTAAAGTTGCTAGTCTTATGTTTTATATTATTTTGGAGTATTGTGGTAGAGGAACATATAATAATTATCCAGGAGTGTAATGCAGGGTTGATTCTCATGATAGATTATGATGAGAATAACAAAGGAACATGAACTGCAGTTGCTCCAGATAAAATATAATCTAGTTTATTTATGTGTGTGCTTCGTGGTTTATTTTCTTTTATGTGTCTGTATTTGGCTTTTAGAGGGTTGTGTCTTAAGAAATGGATTAGGTCAAGACTTGCCAATGTTAGATTAAACCCAGTGAAATGAATGATACAAGTCAGTCATAGCTGTGGGGCTATTCAGCAGCAAGGTTCACATAATACACTGAATCATAAACTAAACAACCACATTTTTAGTTAGATTGTTATATGCTCAGATGGTAAATCAGTGTGTTTCATGAACTCAAAACAGTGAAAATAGTAATGCTACCAAATGGACAGTTGAGTTCATGCAGCTCTTTCATGTAAATGTTAAAAAGATTGAGAGTCTCAAATCCAGAGACACCTCCCACACACACAACTGAAGGGCCACAGGTGTGATCTCTCCCCTATTGTCAACACTTATTGAGACCTATCACTGAGAAAGGAAGTATAGCACAGTGCCCACATCCCCATAACTGTTCAAAAGAATATCATGGTCAGTGACATTGAAAGCCACAAAAAGATCAAAGAACAGAAGAAGGAATACACCACCAGTATCCTGCTCTTCCAAAGGTCCTTGACAAGCACAACCAATCATTCCCCCATATTATATCCTGGCTTGAAACCTGACTGGAATGGGTCCAAATAATTCCATTTCCTCCAAGGACTTTGGCAAATGCTGGCCAACCATCTTCTCAACCTTCACCACAAAGGAAATGCTGGAAACTGGATGATAACTGTCCACAATGGAGAAGTCCAGAGACGGCCTCTTGAGAAAGAGTAGCAAGAAAAATATAGTTGTATTTGAAATACAAAATGTTTCTGATATTCAACGCAAGTAGTCCTCACTTAATTACTGCAATTTGGACTAACTGGCAACTCTCACTAACTGACATACTCGTTAAATGAAACATGTGACTACCCCAATTTACATCCATTCCACCGTAGTCATTAACCAAATCACCGCATTTGTTAAGCATGATGTCATGTGACTGCAACTTGGAATGTCCTGCTGACTTCCCCACTTGATTTGTTGGAAGCTGGCTATGAAGGTCACAAACGGAGATCAAACAAAGAACAATTGTTATTTGTTGTTTGTGGTGTATTCTCAGATGGTGATCACGTGACCATCGTAAGTCTGGGAACCAGTCATAAATTTACTTTTTCAGTGTTGTTAGTTCGAATAGTCACTAAATAGGGCAGGGCTGGGCTGTAACCAAGGACTACTCTTGCCAAATTAATAATGGCTCAGTAAGATCTGCCCCTTTACTGTCTTAGACTGCAGGAAAATACAACTGAAGTTTCCTGCTATGTATGATCACACACCAGGGTTCATAAAGAATCAGTTCAAAGAAAATATCAAACTCAAAATACATCCAGAATTGTTCAGTCTAATCAGATATGACAACTAGCCAATTAAACTATGCCATTACTGGAAGCCAATTGAGTTATGGAAAAAGAATGAAAATCCTAAATTCAAGAGTAGAGTAATTCTCCATGAAGTATAGAAGAAATTTCTCAAATAAACAAAAGGACTCATATTTTAAGCACTTTCTTAAGCATTGGCAATAGGTTGGTTGGGGGGGGGCACCTTTCTACAAACAATTCTTATAAAACTCATACCCGCACAAGATGGAGTATCTTAACTGAGGCTTATGATCTACAGGATGGAAGTGAGATTAAAATTCCAAATCATGCAAATCCTTTGCATGGGAGCAAAGGAAATCATCACTCCTCTGATCTCAGCTTGTGATTTACAATGTGTGCAATGGAATGAATCAAGGTATAAAGCCTTTTGATTCCGTATGCCCAGACTGATATAATTCAAGATCTTCCACCAAAGTCAAAATAGTGCTAAAGTAGCCCTCTAAGAAAAGCTGGAAAGTAGCTCTGTAAGAAAAGAAAAGGTATTTCAGAGAAGCTGAAATATCAAGGAGCACTAGTATTTTGAAAAAGGATACAAAATCCTACGGAAATATACCCTTTTTGTCTTATTTACAGTACATACATATGCTAAGCAGTTTTGGCTTGGTTCAAAATCTTTGCCTGCAGGAATACCATGAGGGACCCAAGAATGGAATGTTAATGCAAAGTTGTCTGAAATATTTCAGTGGGGAGTTGGCTAAAGAAATATGTCTTCACTAGGCTTCCTAGATTTATTGCTTACATTTTTCATATCTTTGTCCAAAGATGAGCTTTCTTTTTTTCTTTTCGCTTTTCATAAACACACACTGGTGTTCAGCCAGTTACAAAATTATACTTATTGAAGTCTAAATTTTGTGAGTAGGATTTGGGAACCTAATACATTCACAGAAGGAACTGAGATCCAAAAGAGACTCACATTTGAGAAAACTTTTGGCAGTTTTCCCTCTATCATTTTCTTGTACCACCTCATCCATTTTTTCCAGTGGGTTCCTACAGCCTCCAGAATATTTGTTTCTTCCAATGGGAAGGGTCAGCCAAAATAATCTGCCTATGTCATTTATTCCAAGAGAGTGCTCCAGAAGCAGACCTCCAGTCACAGACCTCAAAAATCAGCTATGAAAAATCCCAAACATAGGGTGGGAAATTTGCTCTCTTGCAGCAGAGCAATCTGTCAGAGCCCCTCAATTGTATTTGCCCTTAATCCTTCCCATTTTCCCTTTCTTGCTTTTGCCTATGTATTTTCGGGGCTTGCCATACTATTGGGGGGAGGGTGCTTGCAGGGGAATTGTTATTTGCTTTGCTCTGCTCTGTACAGTGATGCCCTCCCTCTGGGGGAGAGGAATGGGACCTGAAAACATCTGCCTTATCTCCAGACAACAGACCTGGGACCTTTGGGAAACGAAACCAAGAGAGATCTTGAGAAGCCCACTGAATCTCCAGCTTCTCATAACACGGTGGCACCTGTGGATTGGCTGGATTTCAATGGGACGGTTGGACACTGGGGGGGGGAGTTGTGAATTGCCTTTTTTATGTAATCCTTTACCGCCAAATCTGAGACCTTGCTTTGTTCTCCAGCCATCACTAACTCTCAATAAAAAGTTCCTTTTGAGATAATGACTGTTTCAAGAGTTCTGCTTTCTTGGGAGATCTAGTTGAGGCAGGTCCTTACACAATCATTGCAGTGTTCCTAATTGAAAACAGTGTGCCTGTAGCTACATTAGGCAACTTGTATAGAGGCCACCTTTATTCTTTTCAATGCCACGATGAAGTTTCTGTAGAAGTGTTCTAAAAGTACATTCTGACAAAAATATCTGTATCTATCTGCACATTTAAAAGATACTATTTGTATGATGGCCCTTGAAGACTGCTTCTGGCCATTTAAAACAAAATCTTACCACGTTTGCACAGGCAAAGTAGAACATATCATGCTGGCTGAAGAATTCTGGGAGTTGAATTCGAAACATAAAGTTGCTAAGGTTTAAAACATCAGACAAGATCTTTGAAAAGCTGTTGCTTTTAAGAAGTTCCAGGTTTAGAACTTGTTTTCAAAGGTAGTCCCTTCAGTCAAGATAGTAGGCTTCAAGATAGTCTGGGAGTCTGAACCATTGGTAGGTGATTATCAAAAGTAATAGCCTGAAAATGCTGTTTTCCATGATCATTGATCCAGGCTGTTCCCAAACTATGAAATTCCTGGGCTAGGAAGAAATAAACTGCATAATGTCAGTTTTCCAAAACTGACTTTAGACATCTTCAGGTTTAGTTCCAGCTTTCGGTAGTTGTCACCCTCCAAGCATTCAATAAAACCACTTATTAAAAGTGTATTTCAAAAGGTTTTGCACCATCTCCCACTTGGTTGCTCTTCTTTGAGGAATATGGTTTTAATAACTAATGTATTTTATTTATAAGCCAAAACTATGTTGTTAGATCTGAAAGGAATAACAAAAAGTCACATGTTGAAGGTCATTCTACGTAAAATGACTAACCTCATGAGCATTGGAATAGTTTTTTCCATCCAAAACTGTTTTATTTCTCTTTGACCATCATTTTTATCTATAAAGGAACTAATTACCTGCAGAGTTAAAAGCTTTCTAGATTTAGCAATGATCTAAAACTTGAGAGAATTCATTTATTTAAATTTTTACAATGTCAATTTGTTTAATTTGTTGTTTGTTTTTAATTATTTGACATAGTATTTTAGGTTTAGTGTTTTTTTTTGCCCACCAAAACCATTCTGCCCATCAAGTTTAGGGCACCAATTAATTATGTCTTTTAATTTCTGTTGTCTCACTTTTTTTTTACTCTGATAAATAGATTAGATGTTACCTAGCCTGGTAACAAAACGTTCGGAAACCTATCCACAAACTTGGAGAATGAGATCTCAATTGCTCTGAAAAAACTCCAGGCACTTCTGCGTGGATCCTTCAATAATATGTTTAAATGATTTGGGAATGCTCTGTCTATATGGCTGTTTGTCTATTATATTGATTTATGTAGTGTAGCCACCCATCTTGCAATTATGATTCTGGGCAGTGAACACAGGTTTAAAATTAACAGGATGAAAATAGTAAATAATAACAATAAACAACAATAATAACACAATGGCTTGTACAGGCAATCAAATTCAAACCACAGAACCACAACATGTCAATTAAAGCCATAATGAGCTGTATCTATTGTGAGCTGAGCTTCACTTTTTTTTAACTTTACATTTTGTCTCAGCATTTTGCTACATTACTGGCATAGCAGTCAACACAGTGTTTGATTGTTTGTGCTTTTGAATTACAGCCTCAGCATTGAAGTATACAGAAAACCCACACACAGATCAGTATTTACATTTTGATACTCACCATCCCAAGAGCACTAACTGGGAGTAATTAGAACCTTACACCATCAGGTTGAAGATTTGCTTATCAGCAAAGAGAGAAAAGAGGAAGAACTTGTGGGTATCCTAACTGGGCCTTCATCAAATCCACAAAAATGAGCTCCTTCCAATAACAGACAAAAAAGAGAACAACAAACAGAGCAACATAGTCATTCCATATGTTGCAGGAATATCTGAAAAGCTCAGGAGGATTTTCAACCAACACAATATACGTGCACCCAGGAATACATTAAGATAGCAGCTCGTCCACCACAAGGACAAAACACCCAGACACAAACAAAGCAATATGGTATAGGTAGTATAATGCAGCAAATCATGTGCAGACCTGTATATTGGGGAAACAAAGCAACCAGTTCACAAACGCATGACACAACACAGGAGAAGAAACTCATCCGGACAGGAATGAGCAGTCTAGCTGCATCTGAAAGACAAAGGTCACTCTTTTGAAGACAGCAAAGTCTATATTCTGGAGTGAAAGGACCACAGGTTTGAAAAAGGAGTCAAAGAGGCCATCTATTTTAAAACTGAACAGCCTTCCTCAACAGAGGGAGAGAGATACAGCACCACCTACCTCCTGTTTACAATGCAATCCTTTCAGCAGTCCTAAGAAGGTTCCACACCCATTTATGCCCTGATTCAGGTGACTCTACAGATAAGTAGACACTCAATGACTCTCAGCTAATGACCAATCTTCAGAGCGCTAACCACCAGATGACTGCAAAAAATATAAATCCTTCCATTCCTTACCAATCAGAACTGAAGAAGTTTTTGGGATAAGAAGTGAAACTTTTTCAAAGAAAAAAAAACCCAAGAAAGTCTAGTTACCTTTTGGAAAATGCACCTTTGGGAAAACAAAGGAGCTTCACACACAGCTAACTGAAGCATGAATTGAATCATGAAGCTGGTATAGAAACAAGTATTCCACTGCCACTGTTACCCACTTGTGAGAAACAGTGTGCAAGTATGTCTCTCTGTGTGTGTTTGTGTGTGTGTGTGTTTGAGTGTGAGTGTGTGTGTGCATGTTCAGAGCATATTCCATTCACTCTTCAACATCTTGGTTCCTTTCTCCTCTCTGATTCTTTGTCCCTACCTGTTGCAAAAAAGAAGAAGATACTTAGATCCAGAAACCCAGCCAACCAGCCAACTATGTCTTGTTTTAGAAAATTCCATTCCATTCCTGACCTCAGTGTTGTTTATTCTTTTGTTAACTTACTAATTACTATTCTATTGTTTTCAATCCCCATCCTTCCCTGTAGAAGTATTCTTCTAATGTGTGGCTGAGGGGGGATCTTGCATTGTTGGTTTTCTCTTTTGAAGGTCTGTTGTGATTTTGGCAACACAAAGATTCACATTTGGAAAAATAAATTTAAAAAACAGCCTCTGAAATTCTGCATTTGTTGGTCCTATCAGATGTTTATGACTGCCCCCTGTAAAATCTTAAGAAACTTGGAAGGCTTTGCTTGAGAGTCATAAAATATTATTGTTAGGTTTGCCTTATCATGATTTCGAATGGGGTTGTTTATACATGGCAGGGAACCAAGTTCAAATAAATTGTCATAGCCAAGGTCACCCATGATAGAACTTTAGCTCCTCCATGCCTATTGTATTGTTTAGTGTTTAATATAACAGGGACTCAGGAGAAGGTTCACATTCTAAAGCATTGGTCTAGTTTAAAAAAAAAATCAAAATAGTTTTGCCAAGCATTAGGTGGTATGTCAGTAAAGGGAGTGGGGCTGTTTTAAAGACACCATTTCACTATCATATTTGGCAAACTTTCGATAATGATGATGATGAAGAATAACAATTTATTACATTTATATGCCTGGTAATCACAGTAATAAAGGCAATTACATCCTATATGCCTCACCCTAATGGGACTGGCCCACTCCACCTGCACTGGCAGAGGTTTGATCATCAGATGAAAAGACACCTGGACATGATCATTCATAACTGAAGTGGATCACATGTCCTGGGGAAATAGTGTGAGGAAGGAAGGCTAACTGCCATGTAGCAGCTTTGTTCTACTATTGCTTATGGCAGAAATGCCATAAAGTCACCAGGAACAGAAATTTCACTCTTAAAACCTGCCAATAGGAACTGGTTCTTCTTTCACCAGCCCTGAAGATGCTGCACAAAATGTGAAGCCAACATAAAGTTGTATAATCTATTCCACACAGATGTTTTGTGTACACACATTGCACATTTTTCTTGCTGAGAGGATCATGGATTGTTGCCCCACAAATATATCCCACTACCCTCTAATGTTTCCACCCCTATTCCCCAAAAATAATAGTCAACTTCCCAAGTGTAATGGTATCAGCAAAAATTATTTAAGAAGGCCGGGGGGGGGGACAGAAACTAGTTTTTTAAAAGATGATTACTACTGTTCCTGCATTAATTGAAATTCTCTTTCTGAGAGTAATTGTAGATGTTAAAATTAGCTGGTAAAATGGGATTACTATACATATAAAACTGAAGTTGAATCCAATTAAGTTCCAGTTATATTTAAGAAATAAACCAGCTTTTGCTTTCTGCCATGGGTTTTCCGAGTACCCAAACTGTAACCATATGTTTTGTAACAAGAACTGTTAGATCCATATAAACATGTACAGACTGTGCTGGATTAACAGTCCAGGTGTCAACAATTTTAGCTTCTCCAACAGAATACAATATAGGTAGTGATCTGTACTCAAGAAAGTTGCTGAATTCATCTTTTCATATTTATTCCAGCATTTTGCAGTCCTACTTTCTTAATTTATCTATTGTTAATCTGTACTGTCAAGTCCAGGTTTCTTCTGAGACAATTAAGACTAACAGTCTTTGAAGCAACTGCGATATAAGGCATCAAGCCATATATTTTCTAAAATAAACAGATCAAAGGTTTGGCCTTCCTTTGATATGTGTCAAAGATCTTCTTTCCTAAGATTTTTAATCCCTCCTTTACCATCTTGACACACTTTAATTAACACATTACGATCAGCCAGCTCATGAGGGAGTTAGCAAACAGCTCTGGTATGAGCCAGGTAAATATATAATTACTGACAAAATAGCCCTTCCTAGCAAGTCAAGCACTTGGTAACTGGGAAAAATGCACAGCTTTACACAGCTTTAATCCTGTACTGTGCTACCTCCTCTGCCTCCCTGATCATAAGCAAAGAAAAACACTTCTTTACCAGAATGATGGAACAATTACATTCCAGAGGAGTAGCTGTGTGAAAGCTACTTTTCAGGAAGTATATCTGCAGGGGTAATATAGCTTTGCTCCTCTTTTATATGGTATATCTTGCCCATGGGGAAGAAGAGAGGAGGAATGCCACCTAGAAAAATAAACCACATTCCCCAAAGACAAAGAACGTATTTAGGGTCACAATTAACAGTTCCAGATACTTGAAGCAGGCAGTTCTAGAAAATGACATGTTTATTTTGCCAGGGAAACAGTTAGGAAACAGAGTGTGTAACATCTTAGAATGAATGCCCAAGTATCCCAGCTAGGCAAATTCAAATACTGGAAATGGCTTTTGCCAATAGGATGAATGTATGTTCTGGCTAGAAAAGAAGGCAAATTTCCAAAGGCCTAAAGTAATCTTGGAAAGTCTTAGTCCTCCTGTAGGGAAAAGGCTGGTTTAAATCATAATAGACCAGGTCTTTAAGATTGCATAAACACAGACAGTAAAACATGAAAACGTATCCTAATCAAAGTCAACACTTGATGACTACATGGAAACAACCAACACAGCTTTCTTCACAACAAGACAGAAATGGTTCTCCATGGACCTCTTCCAATATGTTATTGACTTACTAATCTGACCTGCAGCCCTAAATATTGCCTGGTGTTCTCCCATCCAAGTACTAACCATGTATTAGCTTTGCAAGATCAGCTAGAAGTTGCAGTATGCCAAGACATAACCACAGGGAGCATTGCAGTGTATGCACTGAGAAGGAGAAAGAAGAGGTAACAAATGACTTTGGGACTTAATGCATTCTTATGTTCTCTCTATCCCTCTCCTATCCTAATAAACCTGTTTGAAAAACAGGTAAATCCAAAATGCAAAATGCAACAAGTAAATGCAAAAATATTAGGCTGTTAAATACAGTATCTATTGTTGGAGAGATATTTGGCGTTTACTATTGACTTCCATTTTTCTGTTCTCATTTACTGTCCCTGCAATAGTTCCATATTCAAGTATTGATGTTGTGGCAAATACATGTTTGTGTGCCATCCTGATTATAAGGTAGCTCTATAGTCATATGCACACATATATCTCTTGGTGCTCACAATCTCCAATTATTATGTTCTTGTTAACTTATTTATAAATGATCCAGCCACAACAAACTAATCTCTGTAGTACCAAAGTAATATCTGTGTACCTTTGCCGACAAAGCAGCTAATGAAAACTAAAGACTTTGTCCAGATTCTTGGAAGGTCAACTCTAAATATAGTCAAAATATGTCACATTACTTTGTATTAGCTTGCCTACTTCAGTGAAGCAACAAGAATGGAAGGAGAAAAACAAATCTTATATTTAATACATATGTTTTAAGAAAACATTCATTCAAAAATACTATCTGCATCATAGCATTGTTCATGATACAGTACTCAGAAATACATTTTAAATAATTTGGCTAGGTTTATGCTATTTAGTAAAGGAGAGAGAAAAAATACTCAACTTTTCAAAATACAGCAATGAATATGATTAATCATTCATTACATGAACAGTCATTAGAATAATTATTACTCTTTGGTTTGCTGTCTGTTCCTCTAGATGAGTTCTTGTGTACTATAGGCCACCTTTGTATCCAGCAAAGCTTTGAAATTAATTACTGAAAAGATATAAAAATATACTTAAGAGTAAATCCATTAGACCTATATAAACATTATGTCAAACCAATTCCCACTTCCTATCCAGCATTATAATTTTCAAGTAAACAACAGTTGATATCACAATTCTAGACATGTCTCCTCAGAATACATCTTATGGGGGATCAGTGAAAATTATCTCAATTAGTTTTATAAGATACGCCAGCTAAATACTTTGTGGTTTTGTTCACAAAATTAAATGTGAGAGAATCAATAACTGCAGGTAGCTGAATTAATAGTACAGTGGGCCCATTTCTACTTAACTTATTTCAGTGTTACGTTAATTCAACCATGTACCTTCCCCCCCCCCCCCAAACTGCCCCAAAGAATTCTGGAGAGATGAAAACATATGCTTACATATCTCTGACCTCTCTCATTGATTATGGCTTTATTTCAGATTCTTGTGAGTAAACAGAATGCCTTTAAAACCACTTTATTACAAGGTTATAAATTTGCCTGGCAGTAAACATGGATTAAAAGCTGTTAAAGCGAAGCTTACCTCCTGGCTAAAAGGTAGGGATTGTGCTATGACTTTTATTTCCCAATTTCCCCCTCTCTGGCTTCAGATCCCAGTAAAAACTTTTAACACAAACTGAATTTATGTAAATAACCCTGAAGCAGTTTAAAAACAAACTATGAAATCTCACACAGGCCAACTCCTGGTGAGACAGTTTGACAAGTAGGATCTAGAGTGTTCCATAGCCCTCTGTGAAAGCTGGAAAAGATCTTTCCTGGCCAGTTGTTGATTCTTCTCAAGCAAGCAAAGGAAGGGGGTCCTTGTTTGGACAGATGTCTGTTGTATATCACAGGCAGAAATCCTAGCAGTATGTCAAATCCTCAGCTGTTTATACTGGAATTTTTCTTTTCCTTTCTTTCCCCTTCCCAACCTCAATTCTCCAAGCAACGTTTAACCATTGCAAAAGGATTTTTTTTCTCCCCAAGTGTTCATTTGATTGATTCCCTAAAAAGTCAGGATATGTGGAAATTCTTGTGCTAGTAAGCAGAACTGGATATCTTTCTAAAAATGATTTTTTAGAGAGGCACAGTTTAGATAGCAATGCAATGCTCCAGTCAGATCAGAGTGGACACCACTAATCAGCGAAATATTCATCAAGGTCCATATCCTGAGAGAAGGTCAACCACCAAGAGCTGAGCTGGGTCAACATTCCACTTGCCTTCCCAGCCTTTGCCTCACAGAACGTAAATGAACAGCTGTCCTACAAGGAGCAGTTACTGTTATAGAGCTCAAGGTATGTAGAATCACCCATAACTGGAACCAGCAGTTGTTCAAATGTACCAAAGACTTAGTGAATTATGAGGGAAGTGTACCAAATGCTTACTAAAAATAAAAAACAACATGGCCTAATCTTATCTTCTAGACCAGGGGTAGGCAACCTTGGCTCTTTTATGACTTGTAGACTTCAATACCCAGAATTCCTGAACCAGCCATGCTGACTCAGAAATTCTGGGAGTTGAAGTCCATGAGTCATAAAAGAGCCAAGGTTGCCTACCCCTGTTCTAGACTGATAATCCCAAATGAGTCTAAAAACAAGTATGATAGAAGTTACCACTATAGGTAAGACTATTTCCTGTCCCTCAATCTAAATTTTAAACATTTAAAGAACTGTTGAAATTGTGATCCTTTTCAGTAAATTATCTCAGCTCAAAATTCTGGACAACCATCTGAAATGGTATAGGGTTTCCTGCCTAAGCAGGGGGTTGTACTAGAAGACCTCTAAGGTCCCTTCCAACTCTATTATTATTGTTGTTGTTGTTGTTGTTATGCTATTTTATCTAGGACAGTTCTATTATAGAAAGCATATACTTCCCTTTCACTCACTAGACAGTGAAAAATATAAAATAACCAGCTGCTTAGAAATCATACTTAGACTGCACTAACAAAAGCAGATGATCTAGATCATATGACATAATTAATCCAGGCTGTCCTAACTGATTACAGTGCATTTGGAGTACTGCTTTAGAATGGTTCAACATTGCCTGTCTTGGACTCTGATGGGATCTCTTTCACCATATCTCCTTAAGCAGAGGCAAGGAGGGAAGTTGGCATTGCAAAATTTCTCCACTGAGCAAAAAGGCTGGGCTCAAGGAATTCTAAAATTCTTCGAGTTTTACCATTGTACAATTCTGTTTCTGTCAGTCAAAGCTGAAAATTGTATTACACAGAACCATGCAGGGAGAAGCTGCCATGAAATTCTTGATTTAAAAACTACATTCCAGATTCAGTGAAATATTGTTTTTAACTTGACTGTGAGGACACTGCAACAATCATAAGTGTGAGGTCTTTATTATAAGTCACTTTTTTCAGAGCTATTGTAACTTTGAACAGTTGTTAAACGGAAGGTCGTATGGCGAGGACTACTTATTCTTGCAAATCTTTGGCTACAGATCTTTGGCAGAAGAAATACTTCCCCAGAACACAGAAAGGAGGTTATATTAAACCCAGAAGCCTAAATAAAAAGAGTGCTGAAATGAAAAAGAATGTATAGAGGCTCACCAGCCACCTCCAACACCAGATGTAAATATTTATCTGGCAGCCTCTAGTGAAAGATGTGGACCAAAATCATGAAAGCTTCAACATGGCTGCCCTCCAGGGCTCTGAATTTTCTCAGCTGATGGTGTGGTGATGGCTGGGCAGGCAAGTGCGTGCTTTGCTGAAGGATATATAACATCACACATTGGAACAGCCAAAGGAGAAAGTGTGGGAATGCAGTCTGATTCTAACACTGTGGTTTAATGAGATGAATAAATGCTGTTTTGAAGGGGAAGATACTTTTTTAAGACGGCATGCATGAAAGTGAGGGGAAAGTTTTCATGTTGGCTTTAGAATTCTTTCCCTGAAACTGTAAATTATATGCAACTTGCATACTTTGTCTTCTGGATTGCTTAATAGGTGGACTAGCTGTGTTGTCACTTCTGAACTGCAACATGTCCCCTCATTTAAATGGTATGCTGAATGTAAGAAATGTACACAGGGCCTCAGTCAGAAACTTCAAGTAAAATGTTGAATAGAAATGGGGGGGTGCATCATGCTCTGTGAAGTCTTGAAAGCAGAGGGCTAGATCCATCCCTTCTTACTAGTGCCAACTAGGACAGCCCTCGGAGTAATGGGAATTACTGCAGTATAGAGCATTCTACTGCCAGGTTCTGAAGACTGTCCAAAGGCTGTTATGATCAATGATATTGAATGCCACTAAGGAACCAAGCTGGACCAGGAAGGTCATACCTACCACCTGATCATGATCCTGCCAGAGACCATCCATTACTGCAATCAATGCAGTTTCAGTGCTGTAACCAGATCCTGAAAGGGTCCAGATAACCTTCAGGGCCCTCTGAAGTTTTCAACCATTTTCAACTTCTCATTAACTTCCCCCACTTCAAAGAGGCAATTGGATATTACCTTTGCCATTACTTGAGCCACTGTAGATGCCCAAAAGTGGGCCACTCCAAGTGTTTAATCAGATACATTCTTCATTTTTGGAACAGAGGTGCCTTTTCAGATGCTTTTTTTTCCTGGATCTTCTCAGCAAAGAAACCCACTAGGACTGTTCAGGTGCATTCCAATCCAAGACTATCAATGTTCTTTCTTTCCCAAAGGCACTCAGAATCTTGGACAAATTTCTCACAAAGATTCTGCAAGCACCTCAGGCTTTTGCTATTGAACAACATGAAGCAGAGTGTAAGTATTTCTTCCTGGAATGATAAAGGAGTCTTCATGTGCAAAGATGCAGCCATTATCAGTTCCAATAGATTAGCTTTGTTCAAGGGGATCACTCAGACATACACCTTGTCTGCCATTTGTACTCTAAAAGCAGGAATGATTTTCTGAATAATCATGGCTTTGGATTCCCTAAAGAGGCTCACCTCAAATCTCACTCACTCAAGACCTGATAAGAGATAAAAGAAAGCTGGTATTCTTCTCTGGATGAACTTGTGTCTATTACAACAAATAAACCTTTTAAACCTTCTTTACATTTGGCTATTTATGGTTCTAAGAACAATTCAGAGACAACCTACTCTTGTAAAATCCATCAGAAGGCACTTTGTTGGACAATATCTTGCCAACAATTGTCTGCTGGTTAAGTTAAAACATGCCTGAGATATGTTTGAACAGGGTTTCTTTTTTCCCCAGAATCTGCCACCATTTATCAATTGCTTTCTCAGTTGTAAGAACACTGCTTGAATAGGCTGAAATGTTTTGTGTTTGGTTTTTGTTTTTTGTTTTTTGCAATACTGATGCAGGAAAAATTAAATGGTTATACCCACAGGCTATAAAAACAAGAGCTTGTAATTGTCTGGGCTGAAAAATAGATTTGTTAACATTTTTTCTTAAACATTTAAGTTTAGGAAACAAGTAGTAGGAGAACATTCATAGGAATTAATGAATTGTCCACCTTGATCTTCAGAAAGGGAGATAGTATGCAAAGGGAGTGTGGGACCAGCAATCACACAGGCCTTTATAGCACAAGTTCGTCTGAAAACATGTCAAGGGAGAAAGGCCATTTTTGACTAAGTATTTGCAGCTAGTGTATGTTGCATATAGTCAAATAGAACATTTTCAGTAGCAGGATGTTAAAACAGCAGGTTTCACCTGAGGCAAAATTGTAGCTTCACAGTCATTTTTCCAGAAGCAACTGGCATATTTTGTTTCTGATCTGACTTTGTCTCAGCAGCAATGATGACAATATGATTCTTATACCCAGATATGAAATGAGGCTGCTGATCCTTAGTATTAAAAACCTGTTATTCGATCGATATACTGACAGACAGCACAGCAAAAATACATTGATGATCCATGATGCATTGCTCCACATTATAGAAGTATAGAAGTATGTTGAAGCCCAGTGTGATGTTCAGTAGTGAAATGTAGGCTTGTTTGGTTTTTTTTGGTGTGGCTTCCCTAATATATGGTCTAGCTGTGTACTATTATTTTAAAAGTAACTGGAGGTGGAGAATATACATTATACTCCTTTCCTCCTTATATTTTCCCAACAACAATCCCGTGAGGTGAGTTAGACTGAGAGAGAATGACTGACACAAGGTTAGCCAACCAGCCAGCTTTCAGGCCTAAGGTGGACCTAAAACTTCTGATCTCCTGGTTTCTAGGCTACCTGCTCAACAGTATAGTGAACCACAGTGATCTTCTGAAGTCTTAAGCCAAATCATTTTAATAACATGACCAGATTTGCATGAATTGGTTTCTGGTGCTCTGGATTATTGAAGTGCATTTGTTCTCATCTGCATAATGTTTCTAAACAATGGAAGGTTGAATTGTTACTTTGGTAATAGAGCACTTGGTTAATGTGATTGTTTGTTGATAGACTTGCATTTTTAATTTGCTATTGTTTCCTCTGCTGGTGAGGATATCCTGGAAGGGCAGTATATTGCTTTCTTCTGCCCATGTGAATTTTATTCCTTTGAAGATGTTGTTGATTGCTTCATATGTCTTTAGTTGGTCCTATTTTATTATGATGAAGGAGTTGTTTACATATCAGATCCATACTTTTGATTGTATGCATGGGAGTGCTACAGTTTCTATAATACATGCTATATTATGGTCTCTGTTATGAGTCCTGAGAATGGTAATCCTGTGGGTGTTCCTCTAATTTGATGACTTTGCCTGTGGTTTGGTAAACGATGTATGATAATAAGACAGCACACTCATTTACCATTTCAGAGGCATTACAATAAACAGATGCCCTCTTTTTCATTATTTCATAACTCTGGAGCAACCATTTTCCAGAGTCAAGGATCTGAAGAAAAACAGTTCCATAAAGTTCTGCTTCTTTGCACCCTCCCTGTTTAACTATAAGAGCAACACTAACTTGGCTTCCTTGTGTTCTCTGTCACAACTCTTTTAACTTTTAACCTAAAGAGCAAGAGAGCTTGCTTTCATTTATTTTGTTTAAGATGTCCTTTTTCTAAATTCCAAAATGATGAACTAGAAGTATTTCATTTAAGATCATTTTAAAAAAGAAAAAGAAAATACTTATAGGTCGTATATGCAATAATAGCAGTCATACCTCCTACAATGCATTAAGAATAATTTGAGATCTTTTGGTAACTTTCAGAGCAACTGGACAGGTTTCTTTCAGAAACCAACTTAAAACATGAACCATGCATGTTTGGGTCAGATTAAGAGAATTTAAACAACTTCTCTTAGGTTAACAAGATGCATTTTTCCACAGATTCTATCAATGACATTCCTGCCCAAAATAAACAATCATATAATGATTATCTGGGAGATTTAATTCAACATCCAAGATATGTGTCCTGTAGATACTGTCTTAAACTGTCTCAGAACTGGGGCACACAGGATGACTGGTGTCGTCTTGGTGATTTATAATCTACTTCAGCATCAATTTGTAACCCAAATTATATTTAAGGGTAATATAATTTGGCTGGTTTCCTATCAGCCCAGCACATTCCTGAAAATAAAAATCCAAATATAGTAGGTATTATTTTAGCCACATCTTTATATTTTTAGTGCTAGGATTTACCAAAAATCACAAGCTTGCATTGTAATATTTATTTCCAATCTCAGCCAATCACTGCAAAACTACACTATGTTAATGTTATGTTAATTTTAATTTGTATACCGCCCTTCTCCCATAGGACTCAGGGCGGTTCACAGCATATTAAAAAACAAATACTATACACAAAATACAAAAATACAGAAATACAAAAATAAAAACCCCAATAAAAGCCGAATTAAAAACCAAATATTGCCAGCTGTGTTTCCGATTAAAATTACTTTTAAAATCATCCCTA
>NW_015386794.1:356454-359844 GCF_001527695.2 Protobothrops mucrosquamatus
TAGTAGCTAGTGGTAGTGCCTTAATGCCAAGATCCTGCTTTCTTTTGCCATTTTTTGCCTGGTCACCAGAGGTTACAATGATGCATGCAAGTCTTTAAAAATATAAACAAAATGTTTTATCGTCAGGTTACGTGGCATCATCACTGCATAACTATCTATAAAATATATAAAAAGAAAATTTAAACCTAAAAGAAAAAAAGTTTAGGCAGTAAGCGTACCATTCTTATTCATTATATTAACTGATCAGGAGAAAATCTCTTACAAAGATTAAAGATTTGTTGAAAGAAAAATCTTCATCAGGGTATGGTCCAAGCCGGGAATAAATAAAATGGAGACTGCTTTAGAAAGAAGGTTGTAGTTTATTGAAGAACAGAGCCAGACAGAAATGTGGCTCTGGAAAAACTGACCACATGTAGCTGGGAGTGGTGGGTTTTTATACCTTCTTGGGCTTTTCTGTTTGTTGTTTCCTGTTCCTGTGGCATGAACTTTAACCTGAACTTTTGAGTGTGTCCTTTTGGTATTCTGATGGTGGTGGGTTAATCCTATTATGTCCTCAAGGTCATGTATTTAGAATTTGGGTGGGGGAATGTAGTTTTTAGGGGTCTTTTTCTTTCTAATCTCATCAGCTCCAAGCTTCCTGGCCCCAACCTTTCTGAATAGGATTATCAAATCTGCATTTCTACAGACCTGGTCTCTGCCTAGTTTCTGCTTGGAGCTATTAAGAAAAACTGGGCCTGCTTTTCTGCCTTTAAGATCCTTTGGGGAAATATAATATTCTGCTTATTTAATATTCCCCAAAATATTTCTTTCTCTGGGGGGGTTTGCTGTCTTCCCACAGATTGTTAAAAGTCCATCTTTGGGCCTTTACCCACTGCTAGGTTGGTGCTAGCATTATCCTAGAATCAACAGATATAAAATTTGTTGCTCTCGATACTGATCTCTATCCTGTTTATATTGTCTCCCATTACCAGTCACTGCATTCCCCTGACTTCTCTCCAAAGTAACAAATCAAAATGGATTATATAAAACCTCAGGCTGACCTTCGATGATGGTAGAATGAGAGGGGAAACTTTACTTGAACACCAGTATAGTTAATGGCAAGTTAAGCATCTCTCACTCTTTGGTTGCGATTGATATGAAGGCAATATCATGGAACCACAGCAGGAAAAAAAAGATGTCTGTACTGTAATGAGCTGCAAGTGGAAGAGGCCTTCTGACTACAAGTCTCTGAGTCAGAGAAATGGCTAAGGCAGGGGTCTGCAACCTTAACAACTTTAAGACTTGTGGACTTCAGCTCCCATAGCTGGCTCCCATAGCTGGCAGAGGAATTCTGGGAGCTGAAGTCCACAAGTCTTAAAATTGTCAAGGTTGCAGACCCCTGGGCTAAGGCACATCTTCACTACATTTATACGGCGCCTGTCTCCAAAAGGTTCTGCACAGAGTTTTTAGGGGACCTGAAATTAGGCAGTTTACGAAGGATGTTGCTATTTCAAACCAACAAGAACTGAACATAAAACTGACCCTTCACAGATCAAGCCAAGTCCAGTGCCATCTAGTGACAAAATTATTTAATGGAACTGGTCACAAATTTGAGAATGGCTTTGCTTTATCTTCATATCAATCCTGTAAGATAAGAATGTCTTGGGGAAAAATGTGTGATTATTCACAACTGATGCTCTCCACTTTGTTCCCTGAAGTAAAAGGAGAAAAGGGGTGAAACAGACGTGTTCATGGGGAGGACAAAATCTACAAGATGGAGGCTACAGTGTCAGGATCAGGCTATGCCCGAAGCTTCTGAGTGAGGAAATTGTGAACGATGTAAAAATTACACCACGATGTAAAAAAGATGTTGAGACTCTAGAA
This sequence comes from Protobothrops mucrosquamatus, assembly GCF_001527695.2. NCBI lineage: Eukaryota > Metazoa > Chordata > Lepidosauria > Squamata > Viperidae > Protobothrops > Protobothrops mucrosquamatus. The sequence goes on from NW_015386794.1 coordinate 358,318, forward strand.
AGAGTACAGAGAAGAGCAATAAAGATGATTAGGGGACTGGAGGCTAAAACCTACAAGGAACGGTTGCTGGAATTGGGTATGTCTAGTTTAATGAAGGACGAGGGGGGACATGATAGCAGTGTTCCAATATCTCAGGGGCTGCCACAAAGAAGAGAGGGTCAAGCTATTCTCCAAAGCACCTGAAGGCAGGACAAGAAGCAATGGATGGAAACTAACCAAAGAGAGAAGCAACCTAGAACTAAGGAGAAACTTCCTGACAGTTAGAACAATTAATCAATGGAACAACTGCCTCCAGAAGCTATGAATGCTCCAACACTGGAAATCTTTAAGAAGATACTGGACAGCCATTTGTCTGAAATGGTATAGGGTTTCCTGCCTGAGCAGGGGGTTGAAGTAGATGACCTCCAAGGTCTCTTCCAACTTTATTATTATTATTATTATTATTATTATTATTATTATTATTATTATTATTATTATTATTATTATTATTATTGTTGTTGTTGTTGTTGTTGTTGTTGTTGTTGTTGTTGTTGTTGTTGTTGTTAAATATCTCTGAAGAAGTGAAGATAACAATAGTCAGGACCTACTGATCAGCTACATGCCTGGTCAACAGAATCTCTTTGAATAAAGGAGAGGATAAGAGATATCCCACTTGTATTCTGAATGGCAGCTCCTCATGAGGAGAGCATTGGACATAGTGGTGGGATTCAGCCAGTTCGCACCACTTCGGCAGAACCAGTAGCTAATTTTTTGTTGCCCAGGCCCAGAATGGACTTCCGGAAGCAGCATCCACATGGAGAACTGGTTGTTCACATATTTGAATCCCACCACTGATTGGACAGCAATTTACCATGGATCTGAGTACCAGGACACGAGGTCTCAACCCTTGTGGAGCCTTTAAAGCCATTAGCCTTACTTTCTAAACCATTGAAATGTAATTACTTTAAAGTTTGCTGCTTGGAAATCACACACATACATTTTTAATGGAATCCAAAGCAGATACATTCATGAATTAATTTTTTCAATGAAATGGGGAGTGTGTGTTGCTCACATAAGTGAGGTAATATTTCAGTATTATTAATATACTAGTATTAGTATTAAAATATTAGCCCTTGAAATCATTTTTGAAATGAGACAAAAATGTCTCATTTATATATCATGGATAGTATTTTGTTTAGGTTATTGAAAATAGGCTTGACTTCCCTTTAAGCTTTTCAAACAAGTATTTGGGGATATTAGTGGCTAACAATCATGAGGTCTAAGAATATATTTCACAATTAAAGTTACAAGTCATCAACTCCAAAATCCCAGCTAACCGATAGATGGCAGCAAAGAAGGATTGTGTCTGATGCTTGTTTGATGCCATCTTGTCGTCTGAATTTTTGCAACTGACATCTGATATTTAAATGATCAGATTTTAGCCTATTCAATTAGATTGTTCAATAAGGCACCTTTGCTGAAAATCTTCTTTCTGAGTAACTATTGTGCAGGAAAGGCTTTTCTCTTTCTTTCTTTCTTTCTTTCTTT
>NW_015386794.1:360020-382317 GCF_001527695.2 Protobothrops mucrosquamatus
ATTGTCCACTCCCTTATTGTAGGGTCATGGTTCACATCTTCCAATCAACTTGAAAGATGTGATTTACTTCCGGTTTCTTTCTCCCGGGCTATCCCTATGCTCCTCCCTCTCTCCTAGTTGCTGGTTTAACTATATATATACCAGACAGTTCTGCACATTGTCAAAGCAAGAATATACAGTATTTGCAGCGTTGACACCTTCCTTCCTTTCCTTCCTTCCTTCCTTCCTTCCTTCCTTCCTTCCTTCCTTCCTTCCTTCCTTCCTTCCTTCCTTCCTTCCTTCCTTCTCTGGCATCCAACTGGCCACGCTATTATTCCAGCCTTCTACAGTTAAAGGGATCTGGTCATTGAATGACTGAAATGGAATTAGCTGTAGGCCGTGCACTTCTTTTCTCCACATCTCCCATGTTCAAACACTTTACAAACTTCTTTTTCCTTGGTTTCTTTCTTTTGTAGTTATTCAGAAGCTATACATTCCTTTCATTTGCAGCTTATATAGGAAAGCTTATTGAACTCTCTCTTGTTAAACAATGAAGAGCCTCTGGAGTTTTTGAAAAAGAAAAGTTAAACTTTGCATTTCCTCACGTCCCCCTGGTCTTCTGCTAGAGATTACACCAGAGCATAAAAGAGAGGCTGCTGGGCAGCTGGGATTCATGCACACCCCTTCAGTTACATGCGGATAGCATATGATTGCCACTGAGGAGAAGCAAGGGGACTAGTGTGAATATCTCACAAAGCTTCAGTGTGCTCATGTTTTGATTTGTTATGTGAAAGGGCCTTTTGTCCTAGGCCAGAAAGGATGGTGAAGGGGCAAGATTTTCCCTCAGAGAGCAACTCCCCCACACCCTAGACCTTTTTGTTATGTAAAGGAAAATCACTTTCCCTATAGAGTGTTTTTAAAATCAATATTGGAATAGAAATCCTCAAAAGACAATGCAATTCCACCTCCCTCATTCAGATTTTAGAACACTCCCTAACTCTCCAATGAGACTAACTCCCACTCATATGAGTAAGTATTGGATTGACATTACCTGAATAAATGGAGAGGTGAATGCATGAGCAATTTGGCCTTATACAGGCATCCCATGTCTAGGCTACAACAGCCGCTAGTCACTAGCCAGCAAGATCCTAATCTGAAATAGCAGTCATTCACATCCCCTCTCCCCTGAGCTTTTCAGAGGATCATGGAATGTGTAGCATAAAAGGTGCAACAGAGAATACATTCATTTGCTTGGTGCATGCTCAAGGATAGCAGAGAATATTTGCAAACAAATCAAGTTTCAGAGCTTCGTGTAAAGGGTCTTGTAGCTTGAAAAATGTACATTGCACGAGAAATTTGATCTTTCTTTGTGTCACTATTTCACTTAGAAAGTTAAGGCTTGTCAGCAAAATTCATGTTGTTACCCGTCCTTGCTTCCAGCAAGAAAGGATGTGGTGGCCACTTTGTGCATCATTCTAGTGTCCTTCAGGGCAGATCTTAGGATGCAATTGGCTTCATCATCACTATTTCACTGGCGTGCTGGAATCAGCAACCATTTTGAAAGTAGGGTTTTCTGTTACATTGACCATCAGGAGACACTGAAAGACCTGTTTTGTTCTTATTGGGACTCTTCAGACAAAGTAATGTTATGCTACAGCAGGAATTCTGGGAGTTTGGGTCTTAACATTTTTTTTGTATCTTCGTGACCAGAACTGGATGCAGTATTCCAAGTGTGGTCTCCCCAATGCAGTGTACAGTGGTACTATATTATAAGCAGCATGTTTATGTTTATATTCACTTAAATAGGCATGTAAGTTAATAACATGGGTTGGTCACAAACTAATTAAACCAGATTCCGTCTCTCTATCCTATCTTTGATAACATTACATAGTATAGCAGGGCATGGGAATGCTATAGATATAATGAATGTAGACCCACACTAAACTTTTAATATAGTATGTCATTACATTTTTTCATAATCATGTGATAAAATATAAGGTAGATAATGTGTCTGCTTAATGGACTCACAACTGGGTGAATGACCATATTCAAAACCTGCTCATTAATGCCACCCGCTCATATTATACAAAGCTAGGAGGGATGATTAGCCAGATCTTAAGAGAGACGATTCAAAAAGATCTAGATGTTAGTGGCGAATATCTGTAGCTTGGGTGTAGAATGAAGGTGTAGGATGAAGGTGAAGTTCTCAGAGCTTGTGGGTTGGTTTCTGAATGTTTCGTTACCAAGCTAGGTAACATCTTCAGCAGATTTTGTTTTGCACCAATATAGTCCTTTGGCTGCTGCTGGTTAGTTGCTGAATGTGAGAAAAGCCATGCTTGATAAAAGTGAAAACTTCATGAGTGGAATGCTTACACAATGTTTCAACACTCAGCGGGTAGTCAGGTGCCCATTTCCAGCCTCCGTACTTTGGCACTGCACTCAGAGGGGATTCTTGGACAACACTCCCCAATAAAAAACAAAACAAAACAAACCCTGAGTATTTTTTAGAGCCCTATTTTTTTAAAAAAAACATTGCTTCAGTTTTTAATTCTTTCTGAAATTAGTTTAGCCTCATCTAACCTTACAAAGTAAAGCTTTGGCGTCGTTTCGGGAATAACCTCACCCTTGTTTCCAGTCAATGCACACCATGGTGATGGAATATAGCCAAGCTCTTGGGCCAAGATCCAGGCATGCCTGCTCCCAGGAATGGGTGTTGGTTTCCCTGCTGAGGAACAGATTTCGCTCCACCCTCCCTGCCATCCTCCATGACCCAAAAATCTAGCTCTGACTCCAGGATGGATTTTTCCTCTCTTCCCCCATTCTTTAGCCCTTTCAACCTTTGCTTTTTTTGCAACCCCTTTAAAAGGCACCTGGCTCACTGACCCAGCAAGAGATTTATCTGGCACTTCAAGAAACTCAGCTATGTTCCGATAGCTGAAAGTTCAAGTTTTGCTCTAGAAAACCTAGGAGTGACTTCCTTATAGAAACCATCAGCCAGGCAAGACATAACCTTGGATTAGAGATCTCATCATCTCCACTGACAAGGCATGATCAGAGATGGGAGTTGCATCCCACACCAGATGGGGGAAAGATGCAAAAAAAAAAAAACTACAGTAGAATGTAATAAAAAACTGCAGCCAGCTACATCTCCAGCAAAATTTATTACTAAGAAATAGCATTTTATTTCAGCTCAGTTGCTATGACTCTGCTTCTTCCCCCTTTCAAAATACAAAGGAAAAAATGTTCATAGTATCATAGAGTTGGAAGGGATTTTGAGGACTTTTAATCCAACCTCCTGCACAGCACAGGAATCCAAACTCCAATGTTAGATTGGCTGTTTACTGCTTTTTAATCCTGCACAGCCAAAAGTGTATGTGTGCCAGTGCATGCATGTGTAAGGGTGAGTGTGTGTGTGTAGATTTTGTGTATGGGGTTCCCGCTATAGACTGCTTTGCCACATTATTGTACATCAGCAATTTTTAAAAAAAACACATCAGGCAGGACACTGTGTATTCTGTATATGAGAATCAGAGATTTCTACTCACTCCTCCCCAAGATCTTAATTTACCATTTTGTTAAAGACCAAACTACCAGCAACATGTGGTAAGCTAGATTTTCCCTCAACATGTGTAAATGATCTCTATTCACATATTCATGAGAATACAACTTGGGAAACATAATCATAAGAAGCCTTCTTTGGCTCATTCCTATGCTAATATAATCACCAGCAATTTATTTATTTATTTGTTTACTTATTTATTTATTTACTTATTTATTTATTTAATTTGCCACCCATCTCACCACAAAGTGACTCTTTTAAATCTTTCAAAGGAGATGTTAACTTGAGGAGAAAAAGCAGAGCTAAAGGCTTTTTCTGAAATTGTCAAAAGCTTCTATCCAATATTTGCAGACAACTGGAAGAACATGAAGTGGTTCAGACTGAGAGACAGTAGCTGGAAGCAACCCTTATATTAGAAGCCAACTGTTGCACTTGACTGATTTTCATAATACACAGTTTATATTCAACATTGGACAGAAACCCATCTTTCAAATTCCTAAAATGTTATTCTCTGTTGAAAAGAGTCTATTTCTCTTCTCTGTCTTAGAGAGAGGCAGTGTTGTATCTGTAGGCAATCAAATGTTCCTGAATGTCCATCAGGCTGCCTCTCAACTTATCAGTGCTTCAAAGTAGACCAGATCAGGAAAATGATTCTACCGGAAGACTAAAACTATATTGAGATAGACTCTAAGAACAGAATTTTGCAAGCTTGGTTATGCTTTATCCTCTCTCCCTCTTATATCCCAGTGAACCAGGAAAGTGTTTGTCCTGATTCCAAATATTATCTTGTTTTGCAGGACTTAAAAATGTTTCATCCGTTACCTTTACCCCAGTAACTTTTCTTACACATTTGTCTCAAGGTTATCTCCCTGATTCTCTATGCAACCAAACTTTTAATTTGTGTTTGTGTGTGTGTGTGTGTGTGTGTGTGTAGCATAGAGTCCTGTTGGTGTTAATTTGTTACATTTCATTCGATTGCACTACAGCAGACATATCAAACTCGCGACGTCACGTGATGTATCGGAGCTTTTTCCCATTGCCGGCAATGGGATGGGCGCGGTTTCCTTGTGACGCATCCGGCCTATCGGCCGGCAGTTTGACACCTCTGCACTATAGCCTTCCTGGCTCCTCCTGTTTCCAGACCTGAAGAACAGAGCTTAACTGAAGCTTGGAAATCAGAAAAATTTCAGACCCTTGATGAGACCACCAGACACTGAAAGGCAGGACACTAGCATCTTTAACTCCCATAACAGTAAAGTAACAGCAAGAACATAGTCCCCATTAGGAGAATAGCAATAGCAATAGCACTTAGACTTATATACCACTTCATAGTGCTTTACAGCCCTCTCTAAGCAGTTTAGAGTGAACAAATGGCCCCCAACAATCTGGGTCCTCATTTTACCAACCTCAGAAGGATGGAAGGCTGAGTCAACCTTGAGCAGGTCAGAATTGAACTCCTGGCAGTGAGCAGTAAGTTAGCCTGCAATACTGTATTCTAACCACTGCGCCACTCCGGCTCTTTGTAATAGCTATTTATCTCTTTTGGGGTAAAATTATAAAACAAATTCCCCCGTCAAATTGAGAAAGGCTGGATGGAGGAGGGATGACTGAAGTATTTTGATACCATCATCTTTATATTTCAGCTTCCCAGTGGCTTTTTCTACATATCCATATTTACACGACTAAGTACAGAGTTCATCAGGAATTCTGGGACTTGGAAGTCCAACTCATATGGCAGGTCTAGGATGTTACAGGAATCCAGCCAATTGTGACTTATTGCTTTGCTTTGTTTATTAACAAAGCATTGTTAAACAAGATGCAGCTTAGCAAGAAGCATTTTAAAAAGAGGTTGCCAGGAATGCCAAGTGGCAGATAAATATCTTTAGTCATTAGAAGTGCAACTAAGGAAAAGCTCATATTAAATGACAACTCCCTGAGTAGCAGGAGAAGATAGGAGATTCTGAGTTAACATTTAGCATCTCAGAGGGAGAGAAGCTATTGTGCCAGGGCAATAGGTGCAGTTGGTAAGTTTGCGTCTGGTACTGCATTTGGGCTTAGCTGCTATTGTAGATCAAAGTCCAAGGACACGAAGGCTAGGACATGCTAATAATCCTAGGAAAAAACAACTCTCTATTGTTCTTTGGTATAACTGCTAAAATGACTTGCTCTCAATCCAGGAACATAATTGGCTCGATTAGTAGTTCTACATGAAAGAAACAAAACAGCCCCCCTACATAGCTTTTGAGCTATAAAGTGATTGCAGGCAGGAATTCGTTAAGAGAGACCACAACAATAAGAGCAGGAGGCAGAAATATGCTCTCAGTATAGAAGGATTGCAAATGATCTTTGATTTTAAGGTTGTCTGCCCATTCAAGGTTTATATAAGGCTGATTGGTTATCACAGAGTTTATTAAAAAACTGAGTGTGAGCACACCTTAGATTTGTAGGCTCTCCACAGTAGGGTGAGCCTTCCCCACTGCCATGTAATCATAGAAACTGAGCATATAGAAAGGCTTTCAAATTAAAATGCCTTGGCAAGACTGGATGGTATCCCTTCTTGAGAAAAGAAGCCATATAGCCCTAATTGATATGGCCCAAAAGAGAATATTGGTTCCCTGTTTTGATTGATTAATCCACTTATCTTTGTCTTTCCCTTGAAGATCACTTGACCAACTGTACAGGATATACACTCACACCTTTCTTGTGTGTGTAAGTGTAACTATGAAAAAATGTACCTTCATATTCAAGCAATCCAGACATAGAAACAATTCAAGGAATATGGGATTGATTTTTACATGTGTTTATTGTACCTGCATAGAATTTTGCAAACTAGTTGTACCCTGTTGTCTTCCAGGAACCTCAGAAGAGTTGTTTGCCCATCCATTGTTGAAAATTTCCCATTCCTAGATGCCTATTTCCCATTTCATGCCTGCTGTGATACTAGTTTCATACAATTGAAAAGAATGTCTCATATGCAAAAACATTCACAAACCATATTACCTTAAGAGTTTAAGTCTAAGCACTCAAGATCTTCAGATTTCCTGCCCCTGCACTAAAGTATACCTTACTTACCAATTTAACCAAATGACATTGTTGAGGCAGATAAAAAAAAAAAAGAGCAATGTCTTATCTAGGACATTTTGGGTAACTGAAGTCCAGTTCACCAAGGCTGAGCAACTTCATATGGATTTTTTAACTTCTAGAATGTTCCCAATACCCCCCAGACTGCAACTTGAAAAACATAACTGCTTGAGTATCTCTCTGTGGATTTTTATAGTCTAAATAATCTGCTTTCATCTTTGAGGGGAAACACCTGCATGATTCTAGTCAAGAAACAACAGGATGAGGATTTACAGTCAAGTTATAAAAATTGCTCTTGGCTGTTCAACCACAAACTCAACTTTTAGCCAGCTGTGTCAAGTTAGTACTACTAGAGCAATCTCTCAACAATAATCTAAGACAGCTTCCCTCAGCATGAATGGAACATGGAATGTCAAGCTGTAGCCTCATTTGAAACTAAGCAAATTGAGATTTGGTCATTACATGGGAGATTTCCTGGGAATCTTATGTATACCATTTTGAGTTCCACTAGATGACAGCAGAGCAAAAAGTGGTAATGATGACGCATGAAAATGTAACAACCAGAATGCATAAGATTTAGCACTATCAATTATTTGATAGGCTCAATTCAGTCTGCTAATTTCCAGCTACAAAGCTCTATGGGACTCAGTCCCTGTGACATTATTTACAAAAACATTGCTGATTGGATACACTGGTATTGCATTCTTCCCAAGAAGTTATGTTGATGGTGGTGGGAGCCTCTCATTTACTAAGCACTAACTTACTTTCAAGAAGGGGATAAAGTCATCTTCTTCTGGCAGACACTGTGTCAATAGATGGATGTGCTAGGCTGCCTTTTTTCCACCTGGTTTGGTTTTATGGGATTTGAATTATCCAGTTTGGTGTAGTGGTTAAGGTACCAGGCTAGAAACCAGGAATGCAAGCTCTGGTCCTACCTCAGGCATGAAAGCTGGCTGGGTGACTTTAGGCCAGTCACTTTCTCTCAACCAATGATGTCAGGCTCAGGTGACAAGCCAGTTGATCAATTCTGTTGCAACCAATGAATCAACTCTCCATTGATAAAATTAAAAAAAAATGGACCCTGCATTTGCAGGAAATGTCTAGTCAACTTCTGCTCAATGAAGTTGTGTGAATATATGGGACTGTTTTATACACCTATTCCTATACACCATTCACTGTAAACCTTCTAGAATGTCCAAAGTTGGTAGTATATAAAACAGTAAATAAACCACCTTGTTTTGAGAGCATCTTGTGCTTGCCTCCCTATCAATATAGCTTTCTTAGCAGAAATATTCCCTATAACATTCTTCACCACAAAGTAGCCTCCATCAGGTCCTATAAATATCCTGTTACATGGACACTGCAAAATTCATTCACTTACTATGATCTCATCATGATTCTGTGAAAAGGTTACAAATGTAGCTATGTAAGACTGTAATTCTCATTCATTTTTCAGTGGTGGTAGGACAAAGATTGTTGCTCATATAAAGTTGGCTAGGAAAAGATGTTAACTAAACTGTGGGACAGGCAAGAATCTGTTTTTCTATTTGAGCTAAGGTTGCAAAATTCATGCCTACAAAGTTTGCAGAAGAGATTCAAGTAACTTTGTGTTTTCTTCTTGAGGGATGAAAATATTTTAATGTGGAATGCAAAGGTATAGTCTGCTATGAAATAGTAACATTAAAAATGCTTTGAATTTCCTTAGGGCCTTAGAATTAAGGTAAGAGCAAAGGGAGAGCAAACAGGAAGGACAATAACAGCAGTTAAAATATAACTTTATTTTTCCTCATTAAAAACCAAAGACAGAAATGTTACAAAAGTATTAAAGAGAAGCACTTCATCAGCAGTCATCTCCCTTTCCAGACCTTCATCTTAGAGCAGGGGTGTCAAACTGCCGGTCCACGGGCCAGATGCATCATACCGAAACCATGCCCACCCCATTGCCGGCAATGGCAAAAAAGTTGCAATACATCGCAACACGTCACATGATATTGCAAATTTGACACCCCTTAGAGTATCAGAACAATATCTTCTAGATCAGTCAGCAAACCTCCAATTCCCCCCCCCAAACATTCTGCAGTATCTATGGAACAAAGCGAGGGCAGCTTTATATGCATGAAAACACATTCCAAATTATCCTGACTATGACAGGTGCTGGTGGTTTGTAGGTCAAGTCTAATCTGCCAAAACAGAAAACTCCCCTTATCATTACTATAGGAAGGCCAAATCCTTTCGGATTATAGATCTTCAACATGTGCACTAACCTATTAAAAAAAAGTCATCTTTAGGATTAGAAGATAAAAAGGAACTTCCCCTCTTTCAACTAGAAGAAAAGAACAATTGCTTTAAAAAAGAAAAACTATTTTGTTGCATGTCAATTTTGACCTTGTTCTCAATAAACCAATTAAGAATATAATCTTACCTTTTATTTACTTAGTGGTTTAAGAAGGATTGTGCCCATCCATCCCTGATTTCTTCTTATATAGACTGGTATAGAAAAGAAATAACTCACCTATTACTTTATTCTTATGCTTTTGCCACCAGGTTTTATAAACCCAACATATTTGCTGCTAGGATTAAAAGCAGCTGAGTTAATTCATTCTGACTAGAAAGCTTCTGGCCTTAAGAGTCCAATGATAAAAAGAACCTCACAGCTGTTGGCTATTTTACCCACATTTGAGCCATCTTTTTCAACTCCGACAGTCTACATTTTTAATTGTAGAAGACAGCACAAACGTTTTCAAAACAGTGGTCAAGTTATAGTTTCCATTATTCTTTAATTAAAAAATATATAACACAGGAGTTCTTTCTACACTGTTCTTCATATGATTAGTATACAAGTTGAGACTGAAATGCCTTTGACATATACTGTATAGAGAAGACAATATAGCACATTGTTAAAACTTAATTTCCTAAATCTCAAAATATAAGCTTCATTGGGTTAGCACAAAAACCTGTAGAATTGGGCCAACTGATTACCCGAATAATTGGTATCTCAGATGTCAATGCAAAGCAGAAACTATCACCAATGTGTAGAGAAGAGCTGAGCTTGAAATATATGGCTGCTTCTGTAAAGTTGCTCTTATTAAAACATGCCTTTTTTCTGCTTTGCCCTTTACTCCTACCAGCACAAAACAAAATTAAAAAGACAGATCATGATGAAGTATTTCCTTCCACATATTTATGTCTAACATAACATCCACCTAAACCAGTGGGTTATACATCAAACAGAACTTATAGACCTATTTCTGCTTTTGTTACAATTTCATAAGTTGTTTAAAGTGGATCCTATAAGATATGTTGTTGGATGTGCAAACCAATCATTGCAGAATTCATTCCAACTTCACTAAAAGAACATGTGACATTCACATGGCTTTATAAAGGATACCCAGACAAGTCAAAGGAAATTATAACTTCTCATTTATTCTTCTACCTGCAAATATCTATCCAGTTACTGTATATCCTAAGACTCTGTAGAGCTCTAATTCTATTTGTGCTGAACAAAATATACAGTTGTCTCTTTAACTTCATACTCTACTAATTTCAAAGCAATTCAGTTGCTGCACAGCTCAGTAAGCTTCTTGCTCTACCTTATAACTTGATGGCACAAAACCAAATAAGTTTACCTACCCTGGGAGATGAAGATCGTATGTTTCTAGTCTTTCAGACTCATACTAAAAGCAGAGATCCTTCCAATTCCTGGATAAATCCTAATGTACTGAACATTCCTACATACAAGGAATAATTCTCTTAGATAAAGTACAAGAAAGCTGCTTACTGCTGGGGATTTAGCACATGGGCAGTTGCTCATTTATAATATATTGTGAAGATGCTCTCAAGCTGAGCTCAACTCCTAGGACTGCATCCATGCTATTTTCTTGGCAATGTTATGGAATTGGTTTGTGATGTCCTTCCCCTACTGTGGACTGGGATTTCTTTCCTGTTTACCAATCCAGCTAACAGCTTTGAACTGCCCAGGTGGTTCTACATATTAACCAGGCCTTACCCAGTTTAGCTTCTGAAATAAGTCAAGGTTGGCTAAATGCTACCACTCACTGAAGATCAGTTATAAGGGTAATATGCTCACTCCATTTATAAGAAACCAGCCTTCCGTGAATCAATAGTATCTTGATAGTTGCATCGCAATTTATGTGCCTAGCTTGGTTGATGCACATACATTTCCTTTCTGACAATCTTCAGAAATTATTATGGCATGTAAAACAGACAAGAGTCAAGACACCAATCTCCTGATACCAAGGATCCTGGAACCTATTGCAGATATGTGCCCTCCATGTCCCTTGGGCAGCTGGTTGATATGATGATTCCTGAGACTTTTGAGTACATTGTTCAGTAGGCACATGATGGTTCTTCAACTGGAGCTATTGGGCTCAAAGGCTTCAAGGTGCTCAGGGATTGGAAGGCAAAAATCGATGGATCATACACAAAGTGGGGTGAGGGCCGACTGCTGTTGATATGCTGCATAGAAAAGAAGAAAGAGATAATTACCAGTTCCCATAGGATAAATGAATGACAGCATGTGGGGAAGTGATCATCCATTATCCATTTGTTAAATTACAACAGGGGTCACCAACCCCTGGGCAGCAGCCCACTACCAGGCCGTGAGTCTTTTGGAACCGTGGAAGTGGCGGGTAAGTGAGCACATCCCCATTCACACAAGCAGTGGGTAAGCACATGCGCCCACCGCTCACGCAAATGGTGCTGTGCGTGCAGAACCATTCTCTCTCCCCCCCCCCACCGGTCTGCAAAGCCAAAAATGTTGTGGAACTCGGAAGTAATATATCACAACTGAAGCGATTCAAAAGCTTTATAATAGTAAATTAGTAATACATCAAAATCTTTAAAAAGGTTGAAGAAAGGAAAGCAGAAAATATGTGTTAAATACATAATATGTATATAATATGAATGAAGTCCTGACAGTAGTTAAATCGTGACTGAAAGTTAAACTTTCTTATTATATGTGATATTTTGGTTTAAAGGTTACTAGGTACTTTATAGTACTAGAAAATTCCCTTCAGTGTATATTTATATTTTTGTATTTATTCAATAAGAGAAGAGCAATTACAGAATCAGTACTAGAAAATAATTATTGATCCATCCCCAACTTTCTATCCTACACTAGACCATCAAAACTACACAAAATCTTTTCATCAAAAATCTTCTCACAATTTAGTGTCTTTGCTTAAATGCTTTCATTAATGTTAGAAGGTCGTGGAAATGAATTAAGGAACTATTTTTTTAAAAGCTCAGTTATAATGACTTAGCAGTAACAGCCTTATTAGTTATAAATTACAATAAATTTACGTAGTCTTAACAGAATGATACTCTGCATGGGGCAGGAGTATGAGGGGAATTATTGTCCAGCCTATCTGAAGGACAGAAGAAAATAAGCCATTGCTTGCTTTACTGTATATATAAAGATGAAATAAAAATCCAATAATAATTACTGGAACAAAATTGTCAATCAGATGATAAAAAGTAATCAAACCAAAACATCTACTTCTCTCATTTTTTTTCTAGCAGCAGCTTTATTTTACAAAAGCTGGATCAGCATTCTTTGAAGAGAATTGAACTTTGGGTATAACCAGATTAAAATTTAAACACATTGCTTATTCTTTTCCTTTTTTCCCACCTCATTACCAACTCAGCACTAGCTTAACCATTTTGGACGCTAGTCTTTTTACAAAGGATTTGGATTTTTAACAAACAATTAGCAGCTCTTTTGTCTAGAAGTGACCTCTTACACTTCAGAATCATGTTGTCATGAGATGGTCACTGTATCCAGGATTTCACTCCTTCACCTATGCACATTCCTTAATGGGTTTTGATTTAAGAGGTTGTGAACTTTAAGTTCTTCTGTATGACTGAGCCAAGTCAAATCTTTTTGTCTGATGGAAAAAGGTCCGTCAGATTATCTGTACCATTCCTTCCTTCCTAGTCTTGGAAGAGACATTTCATTTTAACAGAAGGTACAACTCAGCAGTTTGACAGCCTGGTCAAATTACACATTTAAATATTCTTTGATTACAATATAAAGGATACTGCTTGCATGAACCTTAGAGTATTTTTACTCAGCTCTAGCCAAGAGGCTGCTTCCTGATGCAATAGGAACATTACTTTTAAAGAAAAAGGTGGGGGTGTTATTGATTTGACTTGTGCAATAAACTGTACCAAGAGACAGGAGAGATAGGCTGAGTCAAAGCTGGAATAAAGTCATACAAGAAGCGGCATGTGGAGAAACAAACTTGTTGATCTATTGTAGCACTTTAAATCTAATTGATTTATTATAGCACAATTTTTCATGGACTAGAGCTCACTTCATTGATCTATAAAATGCCTTCCTTGAGGGTATACATAAGCCTAACTAGTTATGGCATAAGCTGTTATATATACACAAATATATATACATGCATTTCTTTATGGACCCACTAAAATCTTTTAAATAATGGTTGTTGTATTGCTGAAAAAGTTTTCCTTTTTTAAAAAATTACATAAAAGCATGCTATTGAGCATTAATGCTAGGAATGCCGAATTCTAATTTGCCCCAAAGTGCTACAGTTTTTCAGGTTATAATTCTAATAATATGTAATTATAATAGCATACAATTACATGCTACTAATGGTGGCTGTAAAATAAAACCTACAAGTACATTAGTTAGCATTTTATGAATGTTTATACAATCATTTGGTTTAGAGACCTAAACTGTTGCATTTTTTTCTCACCTCAATATATTTTCCAAATATGTATATTTTATATCTGTAAACTTTTGCAGTTACGTTACTCTGATTCAGTTTTGCCAACTACGTCTGCAATTCTGCCTATCAGTTAATCTACAAACACATTTTCAGAGAAAAATAAAATCCTAATAATATGGATGTTTTTACATACAAGTGTAGCAGAAGATGGCATAGTGGACAACTAAGTTATCCATTCTCTCTCTTGGGTTTTGAAATAAAAATATATGTTTCTGTTTTAAAAGTCACAAAAGTAATTGGTTGTAAATTCTGAGGGTCAATATGAGAGTACATTCTTTAGCAAGTTGAATCTGCTGGACAGAGGGAGGAATTAAGCAATCTGAAATCTAAATTATTGAGACTGAATAGTCCAATATTGACATTCTCTTTTCCAGTTCTATATCATATAGAATGTCTGGCAACAGTGAAGGGTTTTTTTTAATTTTATACCTCCTGTAACTATCTTAATACAGGTGCTTCCTAAAATTTAGATACCCCCCTCCATATTATACGTTTCAATCAATCTCAAGTGAACAGAAGTTGACTCCTCTATTTGGTGCAGAGTCAAACACATTGTTTGCCAGTTTGAATGCATAATTACTATTTATGCATAACTGTTTATACATTCAAAACAAGAAAACAGTGTAACCAAACAATATTTTAAATGGAGAAGCTCAAGTTCCTGGACAACTTACTTTTATTTTAGCCTTACCAGTTGGCCTTTTAGAAAATACATATTTCATTTCTTGTCAAACAAAGCAGGGGAGATCTTCTATAAATGGGTATTTGCAATGGCAGCCATGACACTTTCCCAAATATAAAAACCTTTGGAGATTTTTGCTATAAAAAGAGTTTTCTACACTTTGTGAGACAAGTAGTATTACTTAGCCCTGTCTTGTATTAAGAGGGATTTCAGCACTATCAAACAAAATCTTTGTTATAAAGCAAAACATTTATAGCACAAAATAATTTTAATATGAAGTAGATTTTTTTAACAAAAATGCCTCATTCAGATAGCAAATAAATAAGGGTGAACCTTCCATTTCAGTTGGGCAGTTGAGTTCTTCTTATTTCCCCATCCTTAGCTTTGCAACCTTTTTAGAAAAATCATACCTATCCTTTCAGCTACATTTTTTCTAAAACTAAGGACTTTTGTACAGAACACTAATATATGGATTTTTGAAAATCAATTTTTTGCAAGTCCTTATTAGTATATAGCATATTTTGTGTTTGTGATATTGTGTAAGGCTTTGCTGTTTAAAAAGATCATGATTTTGCATACCAACTCCATTTTGTTTCATACTTTGGCTCTGGAAGGACAAGTTAGGACAGTGTGCAGATAAATGCAAATCAAATGAATTTCTCTCTCCCCTCCACATGCCAAGGTGCCAGCTTATGGGAAAAGAAACTAGTGCTCAGCCTAGAAATTAACCAACTATAGCTCTGTTTCATGAAATCATATCCAACATCCTCCTACACAGCCAGAAGGCTTGGCTAACAGCAAGAACACAGCAGGAGAGGCATATTTTAAAAAGTCTCCATTCACCAGCCGCCTGCTGTGGCATTATGGATGGTGTGTGCTCTGGCAGGCCTCAAAGTTGGAGAGTAACATAGCAACCTTTATTTAGAGTTAAAGGGGCAGAATTAATCAGACAGATTTGTCCTTCCCCGTGCAAGGAAGCTGCTTGCCAGTACTCTACTGATAGGGAGGCAAGGAAAGTGGACAAAGAGTTTGGCACTTCTCTTCAATAAAAAATACCAACCAACAGGATCGGTGAACAAACAGCAGCTGGAACTTTTGGCTGCAGGCAAGCAATGGAGCTAATCCATCAAGGAAAGGGAGAAGAGAACCTTAAACTCTGTAGCGTAGCATTGCAGAAGTAAAGCCAGGACCAGAGTCTTTTATGGGGTCACATTAATGGAAAACACAAGATTTTACAGAAATATGGCTCATTGGACAAAATGCCACTTATGATGAAAATAGTCAAGCATGGAAAATCAAAAAATGTTGGATTGTTAGTTGGTTTGAAGATACAGCATTCTATGGCTCCAAAATTTTGACTTTGTTTTGTTGGTACCACACTGATCCATGAAGGTTCCATGAGAAATATATCAAGTATATCAATATATATCAAGAAATATATTGAGTAAATATTTCAAGTATATATCTTAGATGTGCCCATTTAACATATCCCAGTTAGACATAAGATAGGTCTGAGGGCAAGTCACAAGAGGTCTCTCAAGAAGAAGATGGATAAAAGTAAGACATGTACCACCTACGAGGTGGCTTCTCTGCTTTGGAATTGCCTTTCTGCCTCTCAGTTGGCATGTTAACAACATAAAGGCAAAGGAAAACCTCTCAGTGGAGATGTAATTAGCCTGCAAGAAGAAATAACAGAAGAGTAAATATGTCATTCAGGGTTGAAGTATGGAGTTCTTGGCTGCTCTCTGAGCTTAGCTGTCTACTTTCAGACGTGGAGTAAATCTTACTGTTAAATCTTACTGTTAGTCACACTGGTGATGTTGTTTACCTAGTTGGGTAAAGTAACATATACAAACAAGCAACCAAACTCAAAAGGCACCAAAGACGCCACAAGAAACATGCATTTGTAATATGATTTGTGTTATGATCATATTTTGTTCTTCTCTTTTTAATGGATTTTCTTCCTGACTATAATAATAATAAAAAAACTTGAAAGAGTGGTGGAAAACAGTACAATAATTCAAATAGAAACAGTATTCAGTGCCCCTTTTAAACCTTAGTGAATTTTACAGGAGGTTTTTATTCTAAAAATCACATTTAGAAGTATATTTCTCCATCCAGTAGACTCTCTGTGAAAAAGGGGAACGACTAGCTGTTTCTCTATTAGATTTTTGGTGGGCTGTAAGAAACTATTTTAAAAAACTATTGTTACCAAAATTACCTTGTAATGCTATCCTTGGAAATAGTGTAAATGTAACACTGTAACACTGAGGTTCTGACCAATCTTCAGCTAATTCTCTGCTCTTTATGGCATGCTTGCCACTTACTAGCCTAGTGCAAAGCATGTACTCTCTTTTGCAGTTTCATCTAGCATGTGATTTATCAAAAAACAATCCAGACAGACACAAAAGTTTACTAACTCGAAAATGGAGGACATGTAAAGAATAATAAGCCATTGGCACTATCACTTATAATTAAAAACCTTACTGTTTTTCCATTGTATTTATCATTATTTTGGAGCGCTCATTGATCAAAGAACTCTGTAGACTACATAAAACTATAGAGAATAAAATACAAAGCATTGATAATCAGGTATGTAAGAAGTTTGGCTGTTTCTGCTTCTGACCTTGGGCAGACAAACTTGTTACAGCATGAAAGACACCACAAGAATGCAGAAATTTGCTTTTCTTTACTTTTACAATGCCAACAGCCTGAATGAAGACTTTTTGTGCAGCTTTTTCAATTTGGTGCCCTCTAATTGATTGGGATTGGGATTCCAGTGACTCCAAAGTACAGACAATGCTGACTGAGCCAACTGGAACTGTATTCTAAGAAAACTGGAGGTAAAAAAAAAGTCTATATTTGCGCCTAAAGCACAAGAGACTATATTTTGAGGAACCACAAATCTACTTCTCACTCAAAGACACTTTCTTATCATCCCCCATTAAGATTTCCAATGGTTTTAGAGGGATCATCCTAACCCTAACATTCCCTTTAAAGTGTATATCACAAATAAGCAGGAAACAATTGTATTAGATCAGTAAGGATTTCAAACTCTCGGGGATAAGACCATTTCCAATCCACATTCTAATGTTGATCTTATACTCTGCTACTTTTTTAGCCCACCCACAGACAGAAATAAGCTGACAGAAAGCCTCATCTGGTTTAAATCAGCTGTAGATATGTGGCTGTAGATGAAAGCCAAATCTAGCATTCGTGGCTGGGGATTAAGCCATTGGCCCGACTTGCTAAACCACTGCTTTATTCAAGCAAGTCTTTTCTCTCCCCACTCCCCATTATTTTATTCCTGGTTTGGTTGGTTGGCTTTAGGTCCTGAGGGCAACAATGGTAGTGCCAAATACTCAGCGGTGGGATTCAAATATGGGAACAATCAGTTCTCTGTGTGGATGCTGCTTCTGGAAGTCCATTCTGAGCCTGGGCAACAAAAAAATTAGCTACCGGTTCTGCCGAAGTGGTGCAACCCGGCTGAATCCCACCACTGCAAATATTGCATCCTTCTTTTGCGGTACTTGTTCTTCTTGGAGGTACTTGTTACTACCACTCTACTGAATTATATTAATGCTAGAATCAATCAGTTATCATATTCGATAACTGAGTATAGTTTTCATTTTCCCAGGTGCATTTTAGAGCAGCTTTTTAAGCAATTGTTTCTGAAATTCTTTTGATTATCAAATTATTGTTTTAACTTCTACCATTAGCTTGAAGAAATACAGGGTATCAACAATTTCATAATTACAGAAAAATCTGCTAGTCTGATTGGCATCAGCAATGTTCCACTGGCTTGTACTTTATTTCCAACAAGAGAGTTTTCCCTTCTCTTTATGTGATTTCTCTCTGCTTGTATTGGCAGATATAATTTGATATTATGTCCCTCACTAATTTGGAATTGTGTTCCAGGGCAGTTCCTTTACCCACACACTTTCTAAGCATTCACTTCTGGCAATGGTTCAAGTCCATCGCATTGTAGAATATCTGGCATGCTATATCCTTTAAAATGGTTGAATTAAAGCTCCAACTTACAATATTAGAAAGGATAAATACTTGTTTAGTTCCCTCATAGGGCAGTTGCAATGTTGCTGGGGTGGCTTTATGTGAAAAGGTCAAATAAACATGCCAATGTCCTCATTAAGGGCAAAAAAACCCCCAGAGCTAATGTATTTACAACGTTGTCAGGTGGCCACTGGCAATTGTACAAAGGGATAACTAGACAATGCCCAATCTTCTTTGAAAAGCTCTTTACAAAGAGAGGCTTTATGCTCTGTTACACATAACCAGGCATATTAGAAAATTAGCTGGATCTTGATTCTTACTCACATCAAGACAAGATAGCCATAGCTTTTATTTATCCTCACTATCTTTGCACTTAAAATGATTTTGTTATGCTATATTACGAAAAGAACATTTCAAACACAAGTAAAAAATATATTTGTATGTGTTTGTATCAACGGAACAGACTGGGATATTTTAAAATATGTTCTACTTATAAATTGGCCTGGTAACAGATAGATACCTAATTCCCTTACATGGATAAAACAACAGAATTGTGACTCAGTAGCTATCTGCTTTCCCTAATTTGGGAATGAGGACAATAGGTCATTAACTTTTCTTATTTTCTCTGGATTTTGTGATCTTTGTGGGTCTCAGAGAAGAGTTTATGTGCACTACTGGAATGCATCTTCTCTTACTTTCATGCATTTGGTTTCTATTCCAAAGACCTCTTGCTTGTACGATCCAGACTGCAATGCTGCTTTCCCTGTTTTTGTAGCCAATTCATACAACTTCCCAAGAGAATCGTGATGGTTGGATGAAAACTCAAGACTATCTGAATGAGGTTAGGCTCTTGGCAAGCAATGGAAACAGCCATACCTTTAAGCCAGAGGGCTAATGTAACAAATTGTTCAGATACTTCTGAAATGAAGTCAATGTCAATTCAAAGAGTTCATGAAGAAATTTCTTTTACTGCAGAATAGAAGTATAAACTATGAACATGCCAAAGAAGTAGGAATTCAGTTCAGTTGAAAGAATATTCCAAATTCAATTTTTGATATGATTCAGTCTAGAAAGTTATCAAAGAGGAAGCAATGCCATACAGGAAGCAATATAAAAAGTCCCTGGCATAACAAATATGGGATTATAACCAATTTATTCCAAGACGGTCATTCCAGATAAATTGAGACTACAACTTTCTAAATTCTCAGTCAATACAGCAGTTCTTGAAGCTATAATTCCAACATAATAGAACACTTCAGCTGGAGAAGAGGGATCCAAGAGAACCAGTTTCTTTAAGCTCCTACTATTTTCACAGCAGGCAAAGTAGATTTTTTGTTAGCATTAAGGCTAATTTTACAGAGGTCAATTTGGAATTTCCATAATATCCCATCAAAACCATATTAAGAAAACAGCATCTATATTATATTGAGTCAGACCTCTTTCCTATTTAAGTATTGTTCTAAAGTAACTAAAGCACAGCAGGCTATAAGCCATTTGCATCAAAATAAATAAAAAGGCTCCATTACTATCTGCATTTAAAGTCCTTGCTTAAAAATCGCAAAAAGTGCTGCCAGTCAATACAGTATGGCCAAAATTTTGATTCAATGTAAGAAAAACTTCCAGCTCTCCAGAATTTCAGACAGGGATCTTCTCCGGTCTTGCTGGAAATTCCAACAGATAAACCTGTATTCTTTACCACTGAGCTATAGAAATGTGTGTAGCACCAGCATTCTACCAACACAAGCTTTGAAAGGGTGTAGCTTTGAAAGGGTGCTGCTGGCACATGTACTTCTAAGACTTTATGGCCTTTATATGTAATGCAAATCAGATGCTAACCCCAAGGATCCACAGCACAAGGAATGAATAGCTTCCTTATGGCTAATGTGCAATGAGTGAAGATGCTCATGCATAGAACACCCAATAATTTGCATTGGTTCTAAACACTGCACTCTCATAAAGCTAAGCCATCCAAGGCAAACAATATTATCCATTCAGAAAGGCATTAGTGCTGCACATGCCAGCACAGTACACTTGCCTCTGGAAAAACTGCTTTACTGGCAGAGGTCAAGGATAAGAATCTTGGGTGTATTATTATACAGCAAAAGGATTAAATGAAAAGGAATCAAATTCCCACAAGCATCACAAAGAAAAAAAAAGAACACTGACAATTTACTACCTCTGTAGAGAAAAACCTCTTTCTCCCAGATCACTGGATGAAATTTCCACCAGTTTATTCCCAATATATTTGAAAAACAGTCATGTAATCTCCCCTCCTCCAACACTGTAAATGTATTTTTATATAAATAGATCTGTTGTTGCATTTCATTTATTCTTAATATCAAATATGTGCAAAATCTCTATGGGTCTCTGGGCATGCATAGATAATTTAGAAAAGGTATGTCTAATTTTTCCTATCCAGAGATAAATTTCAGAAATGTTATTGGGAGTTTTTTTTTCAGTGCAGAATTAAGCCATACAAATCACCTATGCAGCAAAGCATCAAGGGATGCCAATTATCTAGATTTCTATAAAGCATATTTTGATATAGGTATGGTTATTGACAAGTTAACAAGAACATTCTAGCTATTAAATAGGAGATTAATAGAATTTCTATCTGCTCCAACTTAGCCAGTTAATTTACTGTATTTAGAAAAGAAATTGTTTATGCAAATATATAGAACAAAATTGTTTTCATTATTGCAAACCCATAAGAAAATTGACACGTGGGTCTAAGAATCACATGCTTGTAAAGAGTTTCCATCACTAATTCCAGCCCTGTTCAATAGTGGCAATTTGCTGCTGGAGCACCTTTAATAAATGGCAGTTTATCCTCTGCTTAAAGGAAAGTCTATACTAGGTTCCCAAGACAGCTTGTTCCATTGCTGAGCAGTTCCTATTGCCAGGAAGTTCCTCCTAATGCTTAGCCTAAATTCCTTTGCTTTTAACTTGTTTTCGCCATGCTCTCCACTGCATCAGAAAACTAAATTCTTCCATCACCTTTATATATAGCAGTGTTCAGATATATTTAGGAGGCTGTAAATCTATGGTACTCATTCTCATCTTTCCATACAGAATCTTCATTGTATAAAGCTATTTTCTCCACAATTTTTAAAATTTCCAATTACTCATTATTACCACGACAGAAGAATAGCACCTATAAAGGTTTTTATTTCATATCATATTTTCAAAGGATCTTGTTCCATGGCCTAAAAGGTCATTTTCCAGATGATTTCAAAAACATGGTACAAATTAAGCCCTTGCAATAGTTATCTTATAGATCATTTTTATGCATGATGCACTCAAAGGCTACATGGCATTTTTTAATTCATTTTTGCTTCCACATTTTTTAAATGGCATTGTTGCATGCCTTGATTTACTGGGTACCGCCTTTGCAGGTTTTAGAAGAAAAGCTAGAAATAGAAATCATAATTACGGCTAGGAAAAGAAACCTCTTTTTCAGCTTTAGGTGGTAATATATTTGCTGGTGAAAGAATAAGAATAATCCTGCACTGCTTTGGAAAACAGAGCAAACACACATACACCCAAAAGGCACAAATCTCTCTTTCTCTAGACCAGGAGTCCTCAACCTTGGCAACTTTAAGACTTGTGGACTTCAACTCCCAGAATTCCTCAGCCAGCAAAGCTGGCTGAGGAATTCTGGGAGCTGAAGTCCACAAGTCTTAAAAGTTGCCAAGGTTGAGGATCCCTGCTCTAGACCTAAGAATGCTATGGAGAATTGTGGGCCACAGCAATCCATGCTAATCTGGGAACAAATCCCTTTCCTAGGTTGCATTTTGCCTTAATCCATAGAAATGTATTTCCTTTTTCCTTTGCTTCAGAGATGGAAACAAGTTTTCCAAATCCTTTAAACTTCAGAACAGTGAGGTTTACATAGTGAAATTAACAGCTACAGTAGCATCATTTAGGATCTATTTAATTGTATTTTTCTCCTTGTCCTTTAAGAAAAAAAAATCAAGGCAGGGTGACAGATTGCAGAATGGCTTTCAGAAGTGAGTGTCCTATCTGGGCAATATGAAGATGTGTTCTTGAGCTTTACTTCAGGAAATCAGAAGAAAGAATAGCCACTATGCAGTGAGCAGGCTAACCAAATTAGTTCCCTTCCAAAAACTACGGGAAAAGCATGACATTATAGAAAAAACATTAAAAAGTTCTGGTTATTTGGCAGCAATCTGCTGCAAATCACTCAATAGT
>NW_015386794.1:383083-394218 GCF_001527695.2 Protobothrops mucrosquamatus
AGGACTCCCAAGTTGCGGGCCCTCTCTGAGGGGGCCAAGATTTCGCCCCCTATAGTCAGCGATGGGGTCAGCTGACTATGCCGAGGCGCCGGCAGCCACAGCCACTCGGTCTTGGAGGGGTTGAGCCTGAGTCTGTTCCTCCCCATCCAGACCCGTACGGCCTCCAGGCAACGGGCCATCACGTCAAGGGCATCGTTGATGATTCATTAGCACTTCCCTCAGTTATCCTCCATTAAAAAAAAAAACCTAGCAGAAAACATTGGCTGACTTAGGCTAGCAATGTCAAAAGGATCTGGCTGGGGAAAAAAGGCCCAGACAGATGAGGATTCTGCTTCCATCATTAAAGGCATCTGTCAATTTACAATTATCATAAACAAGATGCCATTTTCTTGGCCTCTGCATCAATCCATCCTCAAATTTTGCCCTATGTTCACAAGAAGTAGAAATCACAGGATAAAAGGTATGGAATTTGAGTTTATTTATTAGACTTTTATCCCACTTTTATTATTTTATAGGTAACTCAAGGAAGCAAACATATATAATACTCGTCTATGGAGATTCTCAATCCTCCAGATCATGCTTGTCCCAAAAGTGTTTTTCCAAAAGGCAACTGGACTTTTTTCTTCAACTGAAGAAGCTTCTTGGATGAGAAGCGAAACATTTTCAAGGAAAAAAACAAGAAAGTCCAATTGTGTTTTGGAAAAGCACCTTTGGGATACATAATACTGCTTTCTCCTCCTATCTCCCCCACAATAATAACCCTGTGAGGTGGGTTGAGCTCAGAGACTGACTGGCCCAAAGTCACCCAACTGGCTTTCATGCCTAAGGCAAAATTAGAACTCATAGCCTCCTGGTTTCTAAGTCAGATTTTTAACCAGTACACCAAACTGACTGAAATTAAATTGTTTATTAAATAATTATTTCATTTGTAGAACTATAGGCTGTGCAGAAATAATTCCTGAAATGCTTCCACAGTGTACACTTCTACCCTATTTCTTTATGAGGGACCAATTTATCTATTTTTTCTAGTTGCCTTATTTTAATGCAGAGCATTTAGAAACAAGAAAAACAGAAAAAAGAGTGCAAAGTTTCAGTTTTAGGCAAAACAAACCCCCTTTATTCTGGGGGTTAGCAAAGGTATACAGTACCCTGTTTTACAGAAATAGCATTTTGAAATTTATTTGGCAACAGTTCTGTGAAGAACTGTTCAGAAACTTCAGGAGTCCATAAGAAGTTGACATTGTCAATTTATAATTTCTTTCCCACATGTTTTGCCATTTTTCTAATTCTATATTGTATCCCAAAAAGTTTGCCCATCTTATCATTGTTTCTTTAACTTGTTCGCTTTCCATTTTCAAATTTAATAGAAAATTATAAATTTACTTAATTAGTTTCTCATCAGAGGTTAATAATATCTTATCAAACAAGGTTTGCTCCATATAAAATCCATACAGTTTAACATCTTTATCATATATAACTTACATTTGTAAGTATGCCCACCATGATAGATTGATACTCTGATACTCTGATTTTCCATTTCTTGTTTAGATTTTAAGTTCCCTTCAGAATTTAGAATATCTCTGTATGTCTGGATTTTTTCAAAATTGACTAAATTTGGATGTACGAATGCTTTCATTGTTGAAAGCCAACCTGGAATTTTCAGATATATTTTACATTTTATTTTTTCCCATTTTGATAATAGTGCATTTCTTATATAGTGGTTTTGAAAGTACTTATGGATTTTATTTTTCCCATACCATAAAAAACTGTGCCACCCCAGTTGTAAATCATGTCCCTCCAAATATAACAACCTTTTGTTTCTAAGAATTATCCATTATTTTACCCATGTTAATACAGATGCTTGATAATATAAGACCCACTCTGGCAAACCAAAACTTCCATTTTCCTTGGCTTCTTGTAACATTTTCATCTTGATTCTAGCTTTCTTTCCTTGCCAAATAAATTTCAAAATTAATGAATTCTTTTCTTATAAAGAAAATTTATATAAAATGTTTTATAGATGGCACTTGCCACCAGCAAGATTAGCAAAAATGTTTAAAAACATGTCAGATAGATGTTGGAAATGCAAACACAAGTCAGGTACTTATTACCATGTTTGGTGGACATGTGCCAAAGCAAAGAGTTATTGGGAAAAATGCATACGTGGCTAGAAAAGATGCTGGGAAAATATGTAGATTTTAAACCAGAACTTTTTTTATTAGGTATAATACCAGAAAAGACTGATAAACAAAGCATATATTTGATTCTACATGTAACAACAGTGGCAAGAATTATATTTGCACAATATTGGAAAAATGAAGAAATATCATCAGATGAAGAAATAATTTAAACAATACTAGAATGTGCGGAGATGGATAGACTGACTTTGAGGTTGAAAGAAAAAGAAGAACTAAATATTATCAAATTTGGGACTTATTTTATCAATGGCTTGAGGAAAGAATAAGAGATTAGGAATTAAATCTGTATTAGTGAATGTAAACTCAGACAACACGTTTCTTGAAAAAGTACTATTGAATGTATGAAAAAATCAATATTACTTTACTGATTAATAAACTGCAAAGCAAGTACATTATTTTCACCTTCACGTTTCTATTGTTTCTCTCATACAATGACAAACATAGTTCTCCTTCTTTATAACAGGTCTATTGATAGAGCAGATATGTGTTTTTCTCTGGTAATAAATAACTAATATTTCTTAATCATCTCAAATATATGGCTCTATACATTTGGCTTAATTATTCAGAAATGTAATTCAAGCTGCTGGTTATCTTCAAGAACTCTTATTCCAAATAGAAATTGCCTGCCCCAGAAACACTTTCTCTTATGGTGTGGTGGCGATGAGCAATTTCTACAGGAGGCTCCCTTGTGTGGAATGGATTCCATCCAGAATAAATTTTCCTAACATTTACAAAGTGTTTAAAAACTTGTCTAGTCCAAAAGCTTTTGGGAACCAAAGCAGCTGTTAGGTGGCTGTACCTGTACAATTTAAGGTCACTAGTAACATGTATTATTACTGGTTGTGATGATTAGATCGGTTACTCGCATTTGTTTTATGGTTATTGCATTTCTTTACTATGTTATTCTATCAGTATGCTTGCAAGCCATTTAGTGTT
Organism: Protobothrops mucrosquamatus; assembly: GCF_001527695.2. Classification (NCBI taxonomy): domain Eukaryota; kingdom Metazoa; phylum Chordata; class Lepidosauria; order Squamata; family Viperidae; genus Protobothrops; species Protobothrops mucrosquamatus. Next base: position 386,218 of record NW_015386794.1, read on the forward strand.
ACAGTGATTTGAAGTGGCGTATAAGCTTTCATCAAGAAAATAAATGGCTTGAATATAAACATCTTCTGAAATGTTCTTGTGACATAATGGAGCAATAATACAATCCATCATTGGCTAAAGTTAAGCGACTTAGGAGAGGGTGGATTAAAAAACATGGATTTTGCAAGAGCTGAGTATAAAAAAAGGAAACATATGTAAATATACCATCGTCGCTATTATAGGATTATTACCTTCAGTTATTAACTTATCCTACTAGTTTAACCTATAACATTAACTTATCCTATAATATCCTAATTAATATATTTCTCTGACTATCCCAGCTTAATCTTACAGCCAATTTTTTTAATCTCCTTACTCAGATTATAAAAATATGAAACCTCTTTTTTCTTCATGATCGACGATACTGTGCTTATTTGCTACCTTCTTCACCTGAAAGGAGGTACTCCAAATATCCTCTGAGGCAATTAATAGTTGAAGAACTTTTACATTTTAAGCTTTCTACTATCTAGGAAACTATGGCAACTATGACAAAAATGTGTTTGTTTGCAAATTTTTCAGAGCAAATGAATGGCATGCTAAACATTGCCTTCCAGAACATAAGCAGAGCAAGGACAAAAAAGTGGGAGCTGAAACTTACATTTTAAATATGAATTTAATTACATTTTCATTCAATTAATCAAGTTCAGTTAATATGATTATCCCCTCTACATTTAATTCTTTGCACTTCCCAGTCTATGTTACTAAAAACCAAGAACTTTTACAAGGGAACTGGAAGGCCATCAGCTGTGGATATTTGCTCTACGGAACGTACATGATTTTGACACAAAGGAAGGAAGGGAAAAGGAAAATGTATCTATGGCTCAACTTACGCGAATTTTGATGATCCTTGTCTTTGTGCCACAATTCTTCTTAAACAGCATCTTCTAAAAGAGAAGCAAAAACCTAAGGTGAAAGTCAGCTGAAGCTTGAATGAGGAATGTAACATCACCTCATAATGAACATCAGTGGCGTACTAGAAAGGAGCATGAAGAGTGCATTAAAATATTTTTTAAAATATCCTACTTTGAACTTAATGAGTGTTATTGTGTTGGAAATGGGGAGCAGCTCAGAATGACTTTGTGATCTCCAAGTGAGATAGAAGAAAAAGAGACTAAACTTCTTCTGGTTGCAGGTATTACCAGTTGGTATATAATAGGACTCCCTTGGTAATAACTCACCTTGTTTGTGTTATCCTGTTATATTTTACTCTTGGTTAACTAAAATGGCCTTCCACACAGCTGTGTGCCTGATATGATTATCAAGATGCAATTCATTCAAAAAAAAATTGCAAACATTTTTCTATATATAGCCGTTGTGATTCCCTACATACCCAAATTTTAAATATTAGTTTAGCAATATTTTTACTCTTCCCGAAACAATTATTTCACAGTGTTCACTGAGGAAAAGGACCATTAAACCCATTTAAATTCATGACACAGGTTTAAGGAGAAATCAACAGTTTAAAAAATGAAATGACATATAAATTTTAAACTTTAAAAATTTAAAAGGACAATAGCTGAATTATGCTGTTGTAAGACAAAAGATGTGTCCTCTGAATGTTGGTTCTACCCTTGGTATTTCTCATGTAATGGAAGTGAGATAACTAAAAAGCTACTATGTAAAAGTTTACCTGCCTTTCTCCAACTGCATCCTAATTGCCCACAGACACTGCTACTCTTGAATGCCAGAGCTCATAAAAAGCTCAATGAAAACATCAGTTTAATGAAAGACCGTATCAAAATGGAACCATTATTACCACAGTATATCCTCCAATATTTCACCCTGAAAGATTATCATTTAGGCAAATAAGATCTATCAGACATGGCATATCCTCATTTTCCCATCTTAATTAGGTTCAAAATGAACTCAGAAGTTCACAAGAGAAACTCTACTATCAGAAATCGAGTTAAAAAAAAATTTCAAGTTAAAAGCAACTCCATGTTTAGAAACCTATCTAATTACAAATTAGAACAAGTGGAATTGTTCCAGGTAAAACAAAGTTGATAGAAAGAAACAGGAATCACCCAAGATTAATCCAAAATAACCCTGCAAAATTGATTCAGATTAACTAGCATCTGGAATTATTAACTGACAATGTTTTATAAATATCTTCTCAGCTGGGAAATATAAAGCAGAGCAATCAACCAGCAAATTGTGGGCAAAGGAAAAGTTTTTGGGAGATTATCTACAACCAGTCTGCTGGATTACAAGAAATAGAGCATATACTTTCTATGCTGAAGGTCAAAGGATCAATCGATGGTCACCTTCTGCAGGTACAACTGGGAAAGACTTGGCTACAATACTGGAATCAATCAGTCAAAATTGGTAACACTGTACTGGGCTAGGGGGACTTCATATAAGCCCAATGCAGCCATTCCTAGACAATAATTAATTCATAGTTCACTGCTCAGACAAAAAAAAATTAAAAAGAACAGAGCAGACTGGGGTAGTGTAGGAAATGACCAGGCTGAGTTCAAGGGTGGAGTCAAATGCATCATTAGTTCCCTTGAAATCCATTGACTCTCATTTGGTGCCAATTTGCCTTGTCTGTTAGTAGTACAGATTCTTGTGTATAGGTAACATGAAATAAACTTGTAGTACTTTTGAACACCATCCTGGTTCCCGATTTCTTGCACCTGACAGTTGGGTGGGTGAGATTCTGAAAAAGTTAGCAAGGACAATGCACGCAACTATACCAATCTCAGAAACCTTCATTTTTTAAAATAAAGATCATGTTCTGATTGGCAACATACACTATGACAACAATTTTGTAAACAACCATAGCCTTAAGGGAGTCATTTTGTAATGACACCCAGAGTTCCTGTCAAAACTTTTTAAAATGACTGCAATCTTCTACTTTAAGAATTCCTGTCTATTTGTCCTTGCTCATTATATTCACATTTTCTTCAGTGGAACATGAAAACTTACCTAGGTAAAATATCTAATTAGGACCTCATAAAATACAGCTACAACCTGCTTTTTCTCTACCCCTATGCATTTGCTGGTTGCTGAAATGCAGTCACTTTTTATGCAGGGCTAAATAGAGCATTGTATGAAAAAGTTAGTGCTATCTGCTACTACTGAATACTAGCAACTTAACATTAAATTTCTTGCTATCTTTTTGTTGTATGCCTCTTAGAGAAGGTATTGCCCTACTAAGGCAATCTTAAAAGCCTTTAAAATAAATTAATTTAGCAGCATCTTAATGTGCCAAATTCTAGTAAGTAAAGCTCCTACTCCCCCATGCCAGGGAAAAATAGTGCCAGCTACTTTTCTAGATCACTGACTATTAAATGCAGCAAAACAAGATCCCATAGTTGCCAATTCTTATTCTGCAATGTCATGTCATAAAGTATCTTCCCATTTTGTTAAGAATTTGTTTAAACTATTTATATTAGCAATAGCTGGGGATGCCAAGTATTTCTACTTGAAACTTCCTGCATCTGTTCTTCCTTATTTAGCAATGTGAAAGAATCTGACATAGATTTGTAAGGGAATTGGTCTTATAATGGACTGCACATTTACAATAACAGTAAAAAAAAAAGTCTGATGTTTTCGTTCTCATCAAAAATCTGCAAAAATATACCATGTCTCCTTGCAGAAAACAAGCATACTTCACGAAAATTTATATTAGAATAATTTATGTATATTAGAGAAATTAGCATGTTGAAAACTCCAGTAGGGAAATTTGGGGATAACAAACTCCTGTGAAGTCTTCTTTTAACTGAAGAAAGCACAATACAATAAAAATGCATAATAGTAACACCAGATTTATAGAAGTATTCATATTTATTAGATTTGTATCTTGCCTTTCATTCAGAGCTTGAGACAAAATGTACACCACCCAATGATCAGGGATGGCAGAGAGTAGATTTGAACCTGAGTTGAACCCAGTGGTGGGATTCAGCCAGTTCGCACCAATTCGGCAGAACCAGTAGCTATTTTTTTGTTGCCCAGGCCCAGAATGGACTTCCAGAAGCGGCATCCACACAGAGAACCAGTTGTTCACATATCTGAATCCCACCACTGGTTGAACCCAATGCCAATTCAATACTTTAGCTAGTATACCACTATCTTATGCTCACTAAATCAGTCATCTCCCCGCTTTTTGCATCTCTTGTCCTGCCTCTAAGTATCTGCTTGACATGCATAACAACCCACATAAATTTCTACTGTCATGCAGTAGAGTCACCCAACAGCTTCTCCAATAGTTTCAAAAGTTAAGTGTTGCAAAGGCCACAAATATTACATTTGTTTGTTTGTATTCTGCTTTTATTAGCTTTACAACTAACCCAAGGCAGCCAAACATATCCAACACCCCTTCTCCTCCTATTTTCTCCACAAGAACAACCATGTGAGGTGGGTTGGGCTGAGACAGAGTGACTGTCCTAAGCTACCCAGCTGACTTTCATGGCTAAGGCGTGACTTGAACTTGCTTTACCACTAGATTAAACTCGCTCTTATCCTGCCTTTCTTTTGGGAACTCAAGACAGAGCATCTGCCCTCATTTTATATACTGTATGTACCAGCCTGGGGGTTAGGCTAAACTAGGAGAAGTAGAAGTCAAAATCACCAGCTGGCTCCAAAGTCTCAACATCGTTTTTGTAATGTGACCCAAAACTGGATGCAGTATTCCAGGTGTGGCCTTACTAAGGCTGTATAAAGCAGTAATAATAGTTCATGTGATTTTGATTCTATGTCTCTGTTTATACAATCAAGGGTTGTATTAGCTTTTTTGGCGGCTGCTGCATATTGCTGGCTCATGTTTAAGTGATTGTCCACTAGGACTCCAAGGTCCCTCTCACAATTACTGTTTTTGAGCCAGGTTTCATCTAATTGTATTTGTACCTCTGGCTTTTCCTGCCTAAATTTAAAACCTTGCTTTTCTCCACATTAAATTTCATGTTGTTGGATAGGGACCAGCAGCATTTTCAACTTCTGAGACACCCAACATGCTACAACAATTGGTTAAATCTTTTAAAACTAAAAAAAACCTATTACTGTAGTAGTTTTTTTAGGTATTTGTTATAAATCAATCAATTTGTTATACAGAAGTTAAACGTTGAGTGGAATAAAGAATTAGAGGGTCCCATATTGCCTAGACCAGGGCTTTTCAACCTTTTCATCCATTGTACCACTTTTAGGATATGGCAATATCCGAGTATCACCAGTCGCCTAGCAAGATGTCAAAAATTTGATGACCAAAAAAAAAAAAAGGAAAAAAGTGATGAAGTACAGGTAGTCCTTGACTTACAACAATTCGCTTAGTGACTGTTCAAAATTACAATGGCACTGAAAAAAGTGCCCCCCAAGCCACAGCCAAGCAAGACACCTGCCTGCCCACCCTATCCAAGGTTTTCATTTTTGTGAGCATTTCTATTGAGGATTGGTAGCAGGGGTGGGGTTTTTATTCCCCCCATCTGCTGGGTGGTTGCAGCAGGTTTTGGTCACTTCACATGACCCTGGGACACTGTCACCGTCATAAATATGAATCAGTTGCCAAGCTGATCCTGGTGCTTCTGCTGAGCCCTGACAGCCCTGCAGCTCCAGCCATCTCTCGCTCAGGCTTGTGCGTTGCTGCCACCGGTTCAGCTCATTCCCCTCCCCCGCTACCACTTTTCTAGGATGGTCGCATACCACCTGCCAGGTGCCAATGTACTACAGGTGGTACCCGTACCACTGGTTGAAAAACCCTGGCCTAGACAATGGAAGTGTGTCTCAACTTCTATAGGGAGTGTTAATGGACTTTATGTTATTACTTACACAACAAAAAATAATGCTTAGGAGCTTATTGGACTCCCATTACACATGTACAGTAAAGGATTATTTATGACAGTATAATGTTGCAAATGCAATAAAACAAAACTTCTTTAAAAGACATGTTTCTACAATGTGCTATATTAAACTACGTTTGGGGGGAAAGTAGTGAACTATATAATTGTGACTGCAACAAAAGCTAAAATTTTCAGAGTATCATATTCTCCTGAATTACATATCTAGTATGTGAAATTTGACAATTGGACGATGAAAATGGATTCTCTGTGCCTTTACTATAGCAAAAAGATTGTATGTACTGCAACACTCAAAAGATGAATACATGGCTCCATTTACTCAAAGGACTGAGGACTTGCTCACACATTATTTATGAGTGAATAATGAATAACACACAGACTTTGTATGGATAAATATAATAAAATATGGGACTCATTCATACAAAATATAGTGGATTTTAAAAAGCATAATAGTTATATAATTGTATTAGAATTATACACACATATATCTGCATGATGTTTACAGATAATAAAAGGAATATATCTGTGTTTTGTTCCTTCTTTCCCCTTTTTCTGTTACTATTTCAAAAGCAATAAAATTTATGTTAAAAACGCTAGAGATTGAAAAGCTAAGCTTCTTGACAATTCAATCCTGCTCTTGCCTACAGGGATCAAACTAAAACATGAAATAATCATACAACTCTTATACTTTGCCCATTCAAATATATTACTGCTGTGTTTCTTTCACCTAGAGATTGGGACATATGCAAATTTTTCAGATGGGAGAAAGTCCACACTTTCTGAAGCCTCAGTTACAAAAAGCCAAATACAAGCCAACCAATCTCTCCCTGAAAGATTAGAAGAAGAAAAACAATCATGTGTTTCCCTCACCATATTTTCTATAACGCTAAAATATACTAGACAACCTAGGACCTGTTGGGTCAATATTTCAGAGTTATTTCCATGTGGGAAGCTGGCAGGGAGCGTTAGAAATAACAACCATGTGACCGTGGCTGTCTGCAGTAGCATGACAGCACTGAAGAAGTCACAATGTTGCCAAATTTCAATTCCATGCAAGTTATGTTCCCGGATTCTGGATGCATTGTGCAAATTAGCTCATTCGAGGTACATTCATTCAACAATTGTTGCCCTGTGATGCACCATTTTGGCCAATTGAAGGTTATAAACAAACAGACAGACAGGAGATTTTTAGTAGTATATAGTTCATTTGAGGAAACAACTAGTAAACGTTTCAGGTAAAAATGGGAAAGTGTCATTGAACAAAACAGTCTTTCATGTGCTACTTCCAAGTTAAGTGTGACTGAACAGAACGATGTGAATTGTAGTCTGATCCATCTGGAAGGCACCAAATTGGAGAAGAATGAGGTAGCGGCTTCTCTGAGGCCCCCAAAGCTGAATCATAAATCTGTTAGGGTTAAGCAGAGCAAGCTCTCCTTCTGAAATTGCATTAATTTCCTGTCTCTACTCAGACTGAAGATAACCAAAAGCAGCTGGTCCTGAGGTAATCCATTCTACTAAGAAGATCCAAGAAATCAGACTGAAGCATATTCTTGGGAGCAGGAGAAGAAAAAGAACAAACCAACAGATGTTACTTTTTACAGTACTAGCAAAATGCCTGGTTCTGTGGCCATGACCTGCCTCCCTGCTTCCCAGTAACCCCAGACAAGATATATTTAGGATGGAAATTGATGAACTAAATTCAATTATTCTTCATAGGGACTTTTATCCCTTCCCCTCAGAGCAAATTAAGCAACATGGCAAACACATCTTTGCAGATTAGCAAGGAAAAGCATAAAGCTGCACAGCATACACTGACGAGACATTCTGAGGCAGCCAATTTTCTCCTACCTATCCAAAGCTCTGATTTCCTCATTTCATTCAGGAAAGTGGCACAGAATCAGTCCTACACTCACAAACAGCAGGGCTGAGACAACATTAACTCCATCATCTGCTAACAGAAAACATGGCATATAAACCAGAGGGTGAAATAAGGAGTGCTTAGCTAGACCTAAATTCCACATATTTCATAGACACACAGGTACCAAGGCCAACTTTTTTTTTCAAAATCAAAATTTTCTTTAACACAAAGAATCAGGGAACAAATCTTTAACTACCAATGAGATGCAGTGATAGCAAAATACATACTTCTTCAATTTCAGAATGTAATACT
>NW_015386794.1:394786-403028 GCF_001527695.2 Protobothrops mucrosquamatus
AACCCCTCTACACTGAATGACGACTTTATGATTTCAAATGGTTCCCATGGGCTTTTATGGCACATGAGAGACTAGGTATTTGGTGTTGCCATGCTTGCTGCTATAGCAGCTGCATGTGACCTTTAAGCTTGGATACCAAGAATTAATGTTGTCATCTGAGCCAAAATAATATCAATCTAGTTGAATGGAGTTCCACATGTCTGGAACATCCCTGGACACACCACCAGCTTTGTCCCAAAACCTTCAATCTTACTATTAAACTAAGCTTGAAGCACTGTTGGTGGGTAATTAGAATAGGTTTTCAAGAACAGGGTTTGCTTGATCTTTCCATATGCTTTGCAAGGCTACCTCTCTGGAGGAAATTCAAATTTAACACCACGAGTTTGGGCTGATAGGGCAAATCAAAGCTCCTTGAAAGGAGCTTACTTTCAACATAGCAATGTTCACATGATCTTGCAAGATTTTTAACCAGGAATTTAAAGGCTAGGTTACATTTACAGAGGCTATAGGCACCGACTTAAAAGTGGGCCTAATAAATCTTAATACTATGCCTGTTTCTAGACAACATTTGGAAATATCTGCACTACATGGAAGTACTGATGGATTTTTACTTTTCTGAACTTTACTTTTTTCATCAGATAAAATGAAGGGAGCACAATAATGAGGGGATAAAGCTTAAATCCATGGATATTTATGAGGAAGCATCCCAGTCTTTGATACAATTGTGTAAATAGATTTAATTTATATTGTCACCCACCTGCCAAACATCCCTGGGTGGCTAACACATTTAAAACATTAAGAAAAAAGCATCAACCATAAAAAGAACCACATGTAAACACATATAGGTTTTTATTGACTAAAGTGCTGGAATTGATAACTCATATAATTCATACTAATGTCTACTCAATATTAACTAATAACTACTAACATTTGGCTCAATATTCAAGGGAAGAGCCAGGTCTTCACCACCTTATGAAAGGAAGGCAGGGTTGGCGCCATCTGCATCTAGGGGATGATGGTATTCCATAAGATAGGTAAGAGAACAGACAAGGCATGCACATTCTGGGTCTCTAAAAATGGCACTTTTTGATAGATGGGACCCAGAGCATCCAAACTCTATATAATCTTATTGAAAATAGATGTTTCCTCAAATACCTTGATCCTGTGACAGGAAGTGACAGCAACTTGAATTTCTCCTAGAAGCTCACTGGTAACCAGTGTAACAGTAGTCTATTATATAAGTATACCAAGGTGCATCCATAATTATCCTGTGCATTTTGGACGTTGTAGCTCCTGAATAGTCTGCAAGAGCAACTCCATGAGGAGCATGTTGCAGTAATCCAGACAATATCTCACCAGGTCATAGGTATCTATGAACAGAGCCTCCAAATCTAGGAGCATGTGCAAAAAAAGAGAGATGGATTTACGCAAGGACCTCCTAGCCACAACTATCAACTGCTTCCCAAACTGTGCACCAGTTCTAACTTAGGTAGTTGGCTCCATCCAGAACCATGGAAGCTACTTGATCTTAGCCCGCTCTTCTCCATCCAACAACCTCCAGATACTGAAACTATCTGGTGAACCTTGACAGCATTACTTGGATGACCAGAAATTCAGCCTACTGTTGATGCATGTTGGCCAATAGCCACCACCAGCACCCTCATGTAGATGATAAAAAGTCTGTGACATTTCATAAATTAAAGCCTAGGACTACAATCTGTACAATCAACCTCCAATACTGACCAAAACTGGCCCTGAAAGAAGAAAAGCCACCGCAACATACTGCCTACTCCTATTCACAATATGTCAGGCAGTCCGAAAGGATATAATGATCAACAAAATGGAAAGCTGCTAAGAGAGAAGAAGACATACCACTCCCAACACTAACTTGACATGTGGCATTTCAATGTTTTACCCAGACAGAAACTTGATTGAAAGGGGTACAGAAAAATGTATTTTCCTTAAACAAGAACTGAAATTAAGCATACGATAACCAAACATAAAACCAAACTGTCTATAGGTGCACTTCAATTTTTCTTAATTAGAATACTTGCTGAAATAGCAGTTCTAGAAATTGTAAGAAAAACAAATGATTTGTAATATATATTCTAGTCATTCTTATCTGGTGTGTGTGTGTTTGTGTGTGTGTGTGTGTGTGTGTGTGTGTGTGTGCTGAAGAATAATTTCTCCATTATATTTTCAATGTATCATCATTCCCCTTTCCTTCCAATGTAAATTTGTAAAGAATGCAGATATAATCAAGTACATAGTGAATTGTGAGTGTCAGTGCTCATCATAACTAGGCATGCTGAAGGCCTTCTGACTTTCAGCTATATTTAGAGGGCCACAGATTTCTTATCTTGTCAAACAGATATTCACCTCATCCGTAATATGGAACACGAAGTGAGAGTACCCAAAGAAAAGGAAAAAGCATCAAGACACATGGACACACACAATCCTGCTGGATTATGGTATTTACAAAAACCATCCAAACTGCGAGATTCTAACACAATATGGCCGGTCAGAAGAGAGATGAGAATGAGAGCACCAGCCATGATCAGTGAAAATAGCAGGGGCATGTTGACATATACCAGTTTTGCTGCTTCTCCCATTCAAAATATTTAATGGGAAACAAGAAATTCAGAGAAATTCAGAGCATAGAGATCCTACATCTGTTATGCTAAGAATCCCTCATCACATCTTCTTCTCATCAGCACTACGATAATTCTCTCACAAGCCCAAGTATGGCAGCAGGAAGGAAAGACTAATCATAGAGAGGGATCATTTTTCCATACTGAAACAATAAGTGTCTCTGCAGTTGGTAGGGTGAGGGGAGTATAAAACCCCCACATTCACTTCTGCAAATGCTAGGCATTAGCACAGAACACAAATCCAACCAAATCCAAAAACCCCTGCAAAGAGCATAGCAAGGAGAAAAAAACAACACAAAATCTGTATTGCTTCACTGGCTCCCTCTTCATTGTTGGGTCTGGTCCTGAGTGTGCTAAGGGTTAACGCTTTCCTGGGTAGGAAAGGGGAACAGCTGTAGCCTGGCAGCTGAATGAGGTCAGGCCGAAGACACAGTGGCTATTGTGATGTGGCTGCAGCTTCTGCTGGAAGGGGCCTTCCACCTACAGCTGACCATGTGGCAATCCTAGAGTAGGGCAGAGAAGGCATATGCATGCATGCTTGAAGAAGTGACACACCCCATATTTCTCAAGAAGCAAAAGTCTTTTTTACTCATTCTTGAACTTTGGTTCAAAGGAGGAAATCATCCAGTGTCAGATTTTCCAAAGCCAAACTGTAACACATACCACAGCTGCCCACATACCCAACAGTTTTTGCTTCTAGATACTGAGCCTTTCTTTTGTGTGAATGGGATGTAGTTTCTGCAAGTTCTCCCCATAAGCACATATTATCACCCTTTCCTGGCTTTGAGTGCTCCAGATGTGCTGGACTACAACTCCCATCTGCTAATGAAAAACAAATAAAAAAAACCAATGCTCAGGTGTCTGAACATCCAACCACTTCTTGTTCTAAAAGAATGTTCTTTAGTCTCACTTTACTTCTTAAACAAGGAGGCAGTTTTCCTTCACAGCCAATACATTTGCTATGCTCAGCTTCATTAAATCCTAAAGTCAGTACTGGTAAGAGTTGGTTTTTTTTAATGGTTGCCTTTATTGTCATCTCTGTACCTCTAACATGCTAAAAGATGCATTACATCAGAAGTAGCTTTTCCCATTGCAATCCTCTTCCTTTCCAAAAAATGTGAAATGAGTCCCAGCCTCAAGAATTTATCATCCCTGATAGCCTACAATTCTCATCATTTTTCATTATTTGTCATTAATATGACCCAAAAATCCGACAATAGATTTCAACCAAATCTGAAGGACAATGGATTTTTTCATCATGTTTAACTAAGATTTTAATCTTACAGTCATGAGCTCCACAAGGAACAAAGGACTATTTTTGTCCATGAATATATGCATGTAAAATATATCTACATTTATTTATTACATACTGCTCAGGCATAGCCCGCGTGCCATTTGATATTCTACAGCTGGAAATACTATTCCAAACTCTATATTATAGAAAGACTAATATTTATTTATCAAACTTGAGCACTCCAGTTCTTCTGAATCAAGGAATATTCTGACTGTTTGAAAAAAAAATAGCTTATTTTATACTTCTTTTCAACATTACACTAAGAACGCATCAAAAAGTTTCAATAACATGCAAATTTCCAGAACACAAATATACAAATTAAAACAATTGGCAACAAAAAGACTAATCCCTAGACCAATGTGTAGGTGGAATGTAGTTCATAAACTGGGTTAATGGCAGGCTGATTTCTGAACCAAGCACATCTGGAAAAGTATCTGAAAGATTTGGAAAGCTTTTTTAAGATACCACAATCCAAATCCAACTCTTCCTCCTCCCTCAATTTTATCTTTCCTTATTCAGTACAGCAAAAGACTGATAATGAAGCCCAGTCTGCTTGGAATCTTTAAATGTTTGTTTCAACTGTGTTGACTGCTCATCAAAACTTCATGTTAGCTTCTTTTTGCACAAACTTTCCTTTCTTTTGGCTCCTTAGTACCTATCAGGCATTTGGCAGTGGTCTGAACCTAAAGTATTTTTTCCACAAAACACAGACTCACAAAGTTGAGTCTAGTAAGGTTTATTAAGATAAAAGAGTAGCAGTACAAGAATTCCAAAAGTGCACAATTATTTTATTTCGAGACAATGTATTTCGGTGTATGTTAGAGTGGACGTTTTCTGAGTTGTTTTTTCAAAGTCTCGTACAGGTAGCTCTCGACCTACGCCCACATTTGGGTGTGTGTGCTGCCCCACCCACTCACACACACACATGTAACTGTGGTTTAGTGAGTTTATTAATATTCCCCAGCAATACCCTTCATCAAAAACCCAGAACTGTCCCAATCAAGTCCAGCCACGAGCAAACCAAGGTTAGTCCACAGAGCAATGGCCCAATGGGCCACAAGGACTTGAAAGTTGCTCAAACAAAATAACTGTCAAAGCAAGAATATACAGCGTTGCAGCGTTGACAATAACTTCACCAGACAAACTTAAATCCACCAGGCAAAACTGAAATCCACACACAAGAGAGCCCACGGGGCAAGAAAAGTTCAGAGTCTCCTAGGCACGATTCAATTCCAAACAGGTGTCAGTCCAGAGTGAAGCAGGAATCACAACGACCAAATGAACACATTGTTCCCAGCAACACCTTCATCTGTCTGCTGTGATAAATAGCTTTTGGTGCAGCCCATCAAGATGGGCAGGGCCCTTTTCTCTCGAGTAGTCTGGCTGACCCTTCTCTGCTCCTGGCTTTTCTCTGCCCTACGTGTTCTTGGATCAGGTGCAGAAGGCAGTTCCTCCTCCTCTTCACTGGCCGTCTGCCACTGCAAGCTTTCCCCAGCTGGAGCTTCAGTCAAATCCCTTCAGGCCACCTTCAGAGCCATCAATCAACTCAGCTGCTGACCTGCCAGGAATTGGCTTATCCTCCCCTGAGCTGACATCTGAGGAGATATCTGGGGAATCATTCAAGGGAGACATCGCAGTGTGCTACATGACCGTATTGCTCAGTGATGGCAATCCCAGCAGTCCCAGTTGTCATCTTAACTCCAGGCACATGGGTCATTCTCCAGGGATGTGGCAGGAGAAAGAGAATGGTAAAGGCCAGCTATGTCATCAGGTGCTGCGGAGTGCAAAGAGCCAAAAGGGCATAGATGGAGGGGGGAAAGACAGGGGGGGAAGTGTCCCTGTGGTCATAAGTGTGGGGGAGCTATAAGCGCTTGAATTTTGATCACATGATGGCAGAGCTGCTGCAATGGCTGTAACTTCAGTGACTGGTTGTAATTCCCTTCACTCAGTGCCGCTGTAACTTTGAATGGTTGCTGAACAAATGGTCATAAGTTGAGGACTATCTAGAAGTATAACAGAGGGGCAGCAGCTCTCTTCCCTGATGGGGACATCTGCAGCTGACTGTTTACATAAGTCAACTGAATCTCGATCAGTCTGAACAACTCTTATTTAGCCTAGTTGCCACCATAGCAAGATATTTACATAAAACTCAAGTAATCCAAAACTTCCATTATGAAATGAAATCACATGACCTCTGTGAAGATTTATTTGAAAACTTCTAAAGCTGACGGAATTGTTGATGGGAGTCCTGAATTCTACATGTCATGTCCACATGACATCCAATATAAATCTGGTAGAAGAGTACCATAGAGAAGAGGCCCCAAGGACCAGTGCTGTGGAGAGAGGTTTTTCCGTGGACCAGAGGGGGCGTGGTTTTGTGTTCTGCCTGCATCCCGCAGATGGGGCTTCACTTGTACATGCGGACCAGTTACTGGCATGCTGCACACCAGTGCCGGTCCATGGACCGGGGGTTGGGTTCCCCTTCCATAGAGGAAGGTTGCCACTGATGTGCTCATTCATGTAATGTAAGTTGGATCAGAAGTGGCACAGCTGCTTGAACTGCTCTTAGCAGAGCTCAGCTGATGCCCCTATCCATTTGAGAACTGCTGTTAGAAAGACTACATTCTTTAGATGTACCTTGAGAGGCGAGGAATAAATACTGGTCCCAGCAATACTAATGCCAGTGAGCCCAGACAAAAAACACAAGAGCAATGTTGTTGAAGGTTGAAAATATGATTCCTTGCCAAGGTCAAGATTGACTTTCACTCCTGTTTATGGAACAGCAGGCTGCCATGGCCAGGAGGACATGTGTAAAACTTTGTGTTGTGTGCAGTTTGCCCCTGTTCCCAAACTAGGAGATTCTAATCACTGTCACCCATGCCTTGCTCACTTCCCAAATGGGCTACTGAAAATTAATAGAATAAAAATGTGGGAAAGAAAAAAAAAAGAAAGAATTTTGTTAACATGTGGGTGACTGAAAACAAGTTGAAGTGGTTTAGTGGAGCTGTGCCAGTCATGTGGTGTTTGCTAGGCTTAGACTTGGCTGAAGCTGCCCATATAACATAGTGCAGCTAGATAAGAACCTCTGTTTCAAACAAGAACTGCAGCCACACTGGACACCTGATTGCTTTTTGTCAGCAGGGGAATGTGCTTCTTCCTGTTTTCCAACACAGATAATTCTTGACTTATAACCACAATTGAAAGTGGAATTTCCATTGTAAGCCGGTGTGGTCATAAAGCAAGATGTCACATGACCGCACCAAGTTATGAAAGAAATCCTGGCGGTCGTTAACCAAGTATTGCAGGTCATTAAACAAGTACCTGCCCAATCCAAGCCATTCCAGGCTTGGTGCCTCTCAGCCCCAAGCCTCAATAAAGTAAGGGACTGCCTCTCCCCACCTCCCTATCTCTCTCCTCCGTATTTCTGCCCTTTGAATTGCTCTGCACTGTTTTGTGGGGTTCGAGGGAAGCCTCAGCCGCCAGCCTGCCCCAGCAAGCATTCTTTTGCTCCTCATCCCATCCAAGCAAGCAAGTCAACAAGCATTTGTCTGCTCCTCACCCCTCCCAAGAAGCATTCTTGACACTGGGTGAATGGCCAAACAACTGCAAATGTAATTCAACTTAAGTGTAAAATTATGCATATAGGGCAACTCTCTCCCCACAATTGCATATATGCATTAATAGGTTCTAAACTGTCTGTAACTAATCAGGAATAAGATCCTGAAACCATGGTGCATAGCTCAGTGAAGATATCCTTTCAGTGTGAGGCAACTATGAAACAGGATGCTAATAGAGATCATTGAGAAGGAGACTAAAAATAAAAATGGCAGTGTTATAAAGATCTTATACAAATATATAATACATCCTTATCTGGAGTTCTGTATATTGCATTTGAAAAAAAGATGCAACATAGCTGGAAAGCTTGCAGGAGACAATCAAAATAATCAAAGGACTTGAAGATCTTCCCTATAATTGTTCATATAGAGAGAGTTCTCAACTTACAACTAGTTGCTTAATGATCAAAGAAAGTTCCAATGGACTAACGGGGAGCTACTTATGACCTGGACTT
This sequence comes from Protobothrops mucrosquamatus, assembly GCF_001527695.2. Classification (NCBI taxonomy): domain Eukaryota; kingdom Metazoa; phylum Chordata; class Lepidosauria; order Squamata; family Viperidae; genus Protobothrops; species Protobothrops mucrosquamatus. The sequence goes on from NW_015386794.1 coordinate 402,801, forward strand.
GAAGTTCTTACAGTCAGCTCCCCTCTCCCGTCTTGGCGACGTTTCAACGAAGTCACATTCGTCATCTTCAGGCTGGTGTCTTCAGCTTCGTGCTTCTGGGAGTAGTGTGCGATCGCAGCTGTTTCTTCCTTTTAACTGCCAGTGGGGTTTGAGCTGATTGGGTGGGAGCTTGGCTGTGTTCTGATTGGGTGGAGGTGTGTTCTGATTGGTTAAGGAGCTTGGCTGTGC
>NW_015386794.1:403612-409671 GCF_001527695.2 Protobothrops mucrosquamatus
TCCATAAGCACTGGAAGATTGCATCATTGAAATTAAGTGACAAATATGTAAATCACGGGAAGCAATGTTTTGTTCTTTGGTTTGCAAAATGAAAAAGGCAGAATATACTTTATGTGCTGTTTTGGCAATAACAATGCCAAAAAGCAACTCCTCCCAGAAAAGAAGAAACAAGTCTGAAAATTCCAGTTCTCCTGCCAGTGACACCCTCGCTACGCCTTTTGTGACTTTCAGAAGATAAAGTTTTAAAAAAGATGCCCCTGCCCTAAGAGATTAGTCAGCTCTGATCTAGTGCCTTAAACTGTTTCATTCCACGTATCAGCCAAGATTACTCATATTTTAGATCCTGGATCTATTACAGCAGCTTTCATAATTCCCTGCCAGATATTGCAAGAGTAGGCACTGGATTTTTACAAGAATCTCAATACCAACCAAAGCTAGGAATAAAATTACAGTATGTCATTAGGGGAGAGTAAAGAACAGACATAGAATTAAGTAAAAGGAGGCCTTCAGTTACATTCTTAGTTCAGGAAATAGTTTTTAGGACCAGTTCTTCCACACACACAAAAATCACTCTTTGCTTCATTGCCTTCCTTAGCCATTTTTTTTCTCTTATCTCATTAGTCTAATCCATAACATCCCCCCTCCCCAATCACCAGGCATTCGTTTTAAACTGAATGATTTATTGCAAAGAACCCAAAGTTCTAACAGGAAATCATGATTTATCTTTTTTGAGCTCTGATTAGTTGCATGAACATAGAGATTAAGGAAAGATTTTAGAAATTCTTCAACAATTCCTTCCTTTATGAAGCAACAGATTAAAAGAAAGAACTGGATAATATCTCTGCTGTCATAACAATGGGGATACTGCACTCTTGCCCCAATCCAATCATAAATAGTCAACTAGTTGGGACAGGATGGAAAGTCATCCTTCTGTGTTGGGTCCAAGACCTACATTCTGTCATATACAGATCCACATCTCCATTCCACTCTGCTGCAATTAACCACACCCTGGTTAATTGTGCATGACTAAAACTGGATGAAAGCAAACTTCCAAATAGCCAACTAGAGTCCAATTGTTCCAGTGGAGATGCATTTGGCAGGGATCCAAAATATTTAATCTTCATCATAAGGGACACTAAAATAGAATCACCTCAGGCTGATCATTAAGGCAATTAGTTAAGCATAACTCTTGCGTAACGTAAAATATTTTATTATTATACTGCATTATCTTATATCAATCTATTGCGGCATGAAGTTATGAACTGTCATCTACCACAGAATGGTGATGCAGATTGATAAAGATTTTTTGACTTCACAGCTCAGGGTTGAGAAAATATCACAGGCCCAAAGTTACACAGCTGGTTGTCATGCTTAAGGGACGACTAGAACCTACTTCAGCTCCTTAACCACTACACCACACTAGCTCTCATTCATATTCATTCACACACACACGCTTGAAGCAGCAGCAAGACCACGAGAGAAACAATAGCTGGAAAGCATTATGAAAGCTTCTAAAATGTAAAATGCTTTTAAAACATTTTAAAAACTTTGATAATTTTAGTATAACATTTATTCTTACAGGAATTAACTGCAAGAGCTCTTCCTATGATATCCTTTAAATCAGGGGTGTCAAACTCAATTTCATTGAGGGCCGCATCAGCATTGCGGTTGTCCTCGGGGGCGGGTAGGTGTGGGTCCAGCCTACTGGGTGGGTGTGGCTGGAGTGGGTGTGCCCCAACCACCACCGCCCAGATGCCCTCCGTTCCCAAAGCATTTCTATGCTAATCTTGTCCCACAAACAAAAGAAGTTTGCCCAAGTGGATCCCGGGCTGCAATGTGTGCTGCAATGGAGAGATGGGAAGTGGAGCAGCCGGCATGAGGGAAGGAGGAGCGGGGAGAAGAAAGAGGAAAAGCGGTCAAGTGAGAAGTAGGGTTGTCCCGGCCGGTTAGACATTGAAGTGCCACCGAAAATAGTCGAGTCTGTGTAAGCGCCTGCTACACGCTCGCCCCATGTCAGCCATGCTCTCCACATCTCGGATCAGCTGCAGTGTACCATGGAGAGCATGGCTATCATGGGGCGAGCATGTGGCAGGCAGGCACACAGACTCTGCTGTTTTTGGCAGTGCTTCTTACTTGGCCGCTTTTCCTCTTCCTTCTCACCACTCCTCCTTCCCTCTCCCTGCCTGCTCCACTTCCCATCTCTCCATTGCAGCACACTTTGGCAGCGGCAGAGTTTGTGGGATGGTGAATCCCCATTCATGGTGTGTCCATCAACCAATCACCATGCCACCTCTCGGGAGGACACAGAAAAAAGCGGAGTCCGTGTGTGACCTGCCTCGTGCTTGCCCCGCATCTGCCATGCTCTCCACGGTGCACTGCAGCTGACCTGAGGAGACTGGCCAGGCACCAAAGTGCCGCCAAAAACAACAGAGTCTATCAGCTGTGCTCTCCATGCCTCAGATCAGTTGTAGCACACTGTGGAGACCATGGCTGATGCGGGCAAGGCAGGTGCACACATAGACTCTGCTATTTCTGGCAGCGCTTTGGTGCCTGGCCAGCCTCTGGTCAGCTGCAGTGCACCAGGGAGAGCATGGCGGACGTGAGGCGAGTGCGAAGCAGGTACACACACGAACTCTGCTTTTTTAAAATATCATTTTAACAATCGGTTCGCTGAACTCAAGAGAAAGTAGGTAACAGTTCTGTCGAACCAGTGTGAACCAGCTGAATCCCACCATTGGTTCTTTGAATATTTTCTAGAAATATTTCATATGTGAGAAAGAGAGATTGAGAGTGTCAGATAAGAGAATAGTTATCTTCCTTGAATAAGTCTGGGCCACAGGGCATTGAAGCCGAACATTATGTGCTACCAGAACAATTATTCTGAGCTTGGACTTAAAAATTCTATTTTCAATATTACTAATAACATTTGTGAAAATTAACAATAAAGGAACGTAAAATAAAAGAGTGATATACAGTAAAAAAAACAGTCAAATTTTCAATAGCTGCAGTTCCTTGGAGAGAATAGCAGTTTTGCCATGGTCTGCATTAATAGATAACGCCCTGGATATATGGATAATATTGATTTTTCTCAGTAAAATATGCTCAGGTTCCAAAGAGTTTGTCACAGTATTGCAAAAGATTACACACTTAGCAAAATGTAAGAAAGACTCTTGCAGAGACTTCAGCTTTTGTGAGAGAAGATTGAACCTGATGCCGATCAGTCACTCAACAGTATGGCTGCTGCCAAATGCTTGAGGAAATCCCTCCCATCCTACACATAATGCCTGCCAAAACTTTTACCTCTAAAGAAAATGAGTCCATTCATTAAATATATATAGTCCTCCAAACCCAACATCTGAGGAGTTCAAAAGAAGTAGTATATCCTATAAAATATTAAGTCAGAACCAGTTTTCCAGTACAAAATAGGATAAACAAATGCCACAAACAACACTACTTTTCTGATATTTTTCTACTTTAAGAGATCAGATCATTTGATCTTACAGACCTCTTTTTGGAAAGAAGTTCATTTTCACTAGAAAGTTGGTAGCCCCAAAAAAATACTGCACCCATAGTGCAATTGGCAGAGCCAAAGTATAGTTTTAACAACATCCCAACGTATAGTACATGAGTTGCTATATATAACATCTATAATCGCAACAAGCTGCAGTTCTATGTCAAGCATGGGTCAATATTAAATAAAACCATGTTTAAAGCATGAACATTTAGAAACTCTCCCAATTAAAGAAATGCCCATGGAATCTGAACTATATGGTCAGTGCAGTGCTTGAGAAGAAGTCCTGTTTTGTCTCCTAATTTTTCTAACTGTCAAGGTATTAGAGACCAATTAAAATATAATTCTTATGCCCACCTTCCCCAATACAGATCTGTAGGGGGTCGTAAAGATGTTTTGGGACAATTACTGCCTGCACCAGCTTGGAATCCTGGTAATTGTACTTCTAATGCAACTGAAAGACACCAGTTTGAGAAAGGCAGGCATAGGAAAAAGGTGGCCTGGATATATTTTTGTTGTCTAAATTTCATTTTTCAGAAGCAATGTATATTTTTCCCATTCTGGTGTCTCTTAGGTGAATTGAGAATACAATTTCCCAAATTCCCAGTCACCATGGCCATTGCTATCACAAAAACTGTGAATGGAAGATGAACATACTGTACATTCAAGACAAATCCCATGCACTGTATAGTATGAATTTATTATAAAAGCATTAATCCTAGAACTTTCTCAGGAATGCTTGGGTGGTGTTGCCTCCAGAGAAGTGGATGCCTCCTTAAAATGAAATATTAGCTTGTATTGTATGCAGGAAGCATATTCACCAGTGCTGCTGGCCTAGATGGTTAGAAAAATTAGGAGAGAAAAACAAGACCTCTTTTCAAGCATTCATTCATTTACGCCATAAAGCAACCTAGAGTGATTTCTGAAGCTGTCAAGATATCCTACTGTCTAATTGTATTCCTTGTAGTTTTAAGAAGCAAATAACATTCTGCCAGGCCCTTGAGCACTCTGCATCTATCCCAAGCTTCTACAGATACCAATATACAAGCAGCCAGAAGAATGGCTGTATTGTTTACATGACTTAACAAGAAACACAGTGTGTAGCAGCCTGACTGAGCAAGCAGAAGACTGTTCACACCCCAGAAGCGCTTAGGGCACCACTTTAGCATCCCACGGGTGCCGAAGCAAGCACAACAAAGACCAACAATGTGACCTTTTATTTTGGATATCAGCCAAGCAATGGCCCAACTGTAACAATTTTTTTCCAGGCTCTGGAGCACAGAGTCAAAATGAAAATTCTGGGACAGGTTCCATGAGCTGGTCAGTTCCAATTAAAACAAATTAACGAACAATCCTAGTAGCTTTAGCCTCAGATTTACAACTACATATCACTGCTATAACTTAAGGCAGAGGTTCTCAAACTCAGCAATCACCAAATAAATTGAGATGGAAGAAACATGTTTTATAGGCTTACCTATGTAAAACAGGATGCTTTCAGTTCTCACTCACTTTCTACCTGAGCAATCACTTGTGTGGGCAAAGAAGGAGTGTGGTCTGGCTATGTGTGATCTTCTCTGCACCTGCTCAGTTGCTTGCTCCAGCACTTTGTTCACAGCCCTTTCCTTCACAACAATAGAAATAAAGCCAAACACTGTTTTGATAGCTGAGAAGGTAGAGGAATTCATTTTCTTTTTCTCTTGCCAGGAAAGACTCTTTCTGTCCCTGGTTTCGTTGGTTGGCTGGATATAAATTTGAGGGCAAGGTGAAATATTAAGAAGGGAGAAAGAGCTGTAGTAAATAAAAATTACTCGTTTCTGCATGAAATAAGTCAATAATTCTGTAGCAACCACTTCGGCTTTTTGAAGTAAAATACAATTCAATCAGATTAGAACTTTTGGATAAGCAACAGGAAAACGAAAGCGAGAAACTGGGTATTCTTGTTTTTCTGACCTATAAATATAGAGGTCCTGACCCACCCCACTACATGTGACTAGAGATCCCCTTGTTAACAAATTGACAGCATACTCCCTCCTATATCATCTCAGCTAAGATCAAGCCTTGTTTATAAACGAAGAAGAATCAGATGGAAACTCAACCAGCTGTATGACCTAATTGCAAATGGGAATATTTTCTAACATTTCTTCTCATAAACACATACAAGAGTAGCAGAGATTAGGCAGAGCAGACTATAGGCTCTTTCTACTCTCTCTCTGACTGTCCATCATGGTTACATTAAAAATGTTATCATGAAAAGGATAACCAGTTTACCAGTAGCATACCCTAACATCTCCCCAAAATGCTGTTGGGTAACACTTCAAGTTCCACAAAATTTGACTTTGGATGTCTCCCTCAAATAACAGAAGAGTCTGTTTGGCAAATCAGGCTAGATAATTTATGCAAATTGGCATAATTTTAGTAAATTTTACATAAATTATATAATACATAAATACATAAAATTGTATAATTTACATAAATTTACCACAGTTATATAAATTTGGACTTAATGAACATTTGGATTTAACAGACACCCCTTTCCCCCAATTATTAT